>NW_024351543.1:99828-371425 GCF_902729225.1 Pteropus medius | reverse complement strand
ATCTGAACTTCAAAGAGGACAGAATTGAACAGAGCTGAGCATGCCAGGGTATGCAACACAACCAGTGTTTGCGATGAGCACGCATAATGTCAACATTCCAAATGTGAAATTTATCCTTTCCCTAGGGAAAAGACCAATTAAGGTCTAGGACATTGAAAGACACCGATGTAGTAGAAGTGTTTGGGAGAAGACCCACTCACAGTCCTTGGAAGAGCAGAGGAACCTGCCAGGACAGTACCCCTTTCTGCTGGCGAACCACGACGAGGACCGGGTAGTCGAGGTTTTCTGAGGAGCTGTTCACATACACCCGCACGGCGTTCACCTGTGAGCCAGGGCAGAGAGAGGTCATACGCATTACACCCACACATAGGCGCACATGCACACACATCATAGCTGCCACCTGAAGCTCTGAAAAGCTTCTTCACATGTATTCTGACCATAGATAATCCAAATGCCCCTGCTGTCTTTCCTTCCTCATATTGGAACCACAGTGGGTCTTGACCTTGATTGCAGATTCAAATCACCAGGGGAAAGTTTTTTAAAAAACTGATGCCTGAGTCCAACCCATCAAAATTCTGATTTAAGTGGTCTTGGGTGAAACAAAATTATGGAGGCTTCAAATGGCAGTCTGCAGAGTTTGAAATGGGCAGTCAACACAAGATTCTGCGAATAATACCTTTCCTGTTCTGTCCAGAACAGAACAGGAAAGGTATTAATATCCTTCTCTTTTTATTTGAATATAAATGCTAAAGATACCATTATCTTAAAAAGAAAAAAAGACCGACAAGAGCCTCAATTGCTGACAAACTTGAATTTTGCTCTGGAAAATCATTCTGTGCTTCAAACCAAAATGTTATTGTCATGTTTTATTAGAGCCTAGCAGATGGCCTGATGCTTCCCCAGCAACAAATATCATAGGGACTGAGTTTTCTTCTCTTTGCCTTGTCCCAGGCAGGCATAAGTCAATCTCTAACACAAACTTATTATATCAGTATCTCCATGGCTCCTTCTGAATACATGTGTCAACCCAAAGATTTAACACTATCTTGGCTGTTTTAAGGACAGAAAATTGAAAAAAATACAGAAAATTGAACTGTGGCCCTGGATCTAGATGGTTTTGATGTTTTTCTTCAGTTTTCATAATACTGTAGACAACATGGAAAAAAAATAGAAGAAAAAAATAAACAAGGTAAAAAATAAAAAGTAAGATTTTATCTTTCACATGAGATTTCCTCCCCACCCCCCAATGTATTAAAGCCTTAATGTTCTCTTGAAAACTCCTTTATTAGGGGAAAGAAAATGAAACAAGAAAATCCTGCACTTAAACCTTGAATATCTATCACATGTTCAAAATGGAAATTAATAGGAAATAGGACAGAATGGATATCATATATCACTATTTTATTCTCTTATATCATTCTCCCAGTTTAAGCCACTTTGTTCTTTTAATGTTAAAACAGCCCAATAGTAATTTATTAATTTGGTAAGAAGAGCCTGCTCATAAAGGGAGCATTTTCTTGAGCCTACACTCCATGTTTCCATGGAAGTTATGCTGCAGTTGATAATCGGCGAAACACTATCTCTACTGCAGACTTCTTTTCTAAACTCTGATGTTCCACATTGCGCCTCAAATGCAGTCTGTCAGAAATGGAATCTATCACTCCCTTCACCCCTAACTTTAAGCTCTTCTGAACTGCCTTGCTTGGTAAATGGCCCCAACATGCAGCCATTCATCTAAGCCTGAAACCTGACAACAATCTCTGATTCCTGTTTCTTTAGCTTCTCAATTATTTATTAGATCAAGTTCTACTACTTCTATCTCCTTCATACTGTCCAATTCTAGACCCTCCCCTCCACTCCAATGACACTCTCAGAGTTCAGTCCTTTATCACTATGAACCTCCTTGGCAGCACCCTATCTTGGCATTCTCCTGCCACAAAGGCCATCAGTGCTCTGGGAAATTTTAGATTTACTCCAAAGTAACAAGAATAGTATAACGAGTCCTCATGTACTTATCATCCAACTTTTATAATTATTAATCTATATACCATTTAATTTCATTTATACCTCTTATTTCCCACACACATCTTACTGGATTAAAGTAAATAAATATCAATGATCATACCATTTCATTTGTAAATAGTTCAATCTATATCTCTAAAATGTAAGGCCTCTTTTTAACATAAACACACTTCTGTTATTGCACTTAATAAAATTAATAATTCTTTAGACTTATCCAATTATCCACACAGTGTTTGAATTTTGTTTCAAAATTGCCTTTTTAATAGTTTTTTTAAAAAACGAGTACAAACAAGATCCACGCATTGCATTCAGTTAATGTGTCTTTTGAGTCTCTTAATCCAAAAATACCCCTCCCTCCTTTTTTTACATTTAATTGTTAAAGAAAACCACTCACAAAGCAGAAGTATCCATATTCTAGATTTTGCTGATTGCGCCCTGTGGTGTCGTTAAACTGGTTCTTTTATCTCCTAAATTTCTTGTAAACTGGTAGTTAGAGCTAGAGGCTTGACTAGATTCAAGTAGCCAAATTTCTTAATTCTTTCCCTGGATTTTGAGTCAGAGCCAAGAAAGTTTTACCATTCCTAGTTACTGAGGCCTATATTTTCTTCTAGTATTTTATGGCTTCATTTTTGTAATTAATACTAGCATATGGTGTGAAAAACGATTTCAATTTTATCTTTTTTTCATATGGCTCTTCAGTTATCCGAACACCATTTATTAACAAGTCCATCATTTCTCCCTTAATTTGAATCCCCAAGGCTCTTCTTGATTACTGCCTTCTCTAGTTTAATTGACTGCCAACCCTCCACATGCCCAATTACCTGCTGTTTCTCAAAAGGGTTATGTCCCAAAAGATGCTCCTAAGTGATAAGAGCTCTAAGAGCATCTTTTGTTCTAATACTTGATTTTTGACTCTGTTTCTTAACAGAGCTTCCAAAATCTCTTGGAATTTCCTGGGTGATAGGAGCCTCTTTTGTTCCAATGAGGAGACTCTGGCTTGGCTCCTGGGTATCTTCAGGATATAAGCTATTGCCAGAAAGGCCAATCAAGCCATGATTAGAAGGTTGGAACTTTCAGCTTCATATCCCTATCCTCTGGGAAGTGGAGGGCACTGGAGATTGAGCTAATGATTGATCGTGCCTATGTGATGAGGCCTCCATAAAAATCCCCAAACTAGGGGTTTTGGAGAACTCCTGGGTTGGTGAACATATCCACGTGCTGGAAGCGCGGTGCACCCAAACTCCACAGGGACAGAAGCTTCTGCTCTCTTCACCCTATGCAACTCTTTCCTTTGGCTGTTTCTGAGTTATATCCTTTATAATGAACCAAAAACCTAGTAAATAAACTGTTTTCTGTGAGCTGCTGTAGCAAATTAATTGAAACTGAGGAGGGCGTCATGGGAACCTCTGATTTATAGCTGGTTGGTTAGAAGCATCGGTGACAGCCTGGACTTGTAGTTGGTGTCTGAAGTGGTGGTTGGGCGGTCTTGTGGCCCCAAACCCTTAACCTGTGAGATCTGATGCTAACACCTAGTAGATAGTGTCAGGACTGAATTGAATTGTAGGGTACTCAGTTGGTGTCACAGAATTGCTTGATGTGTGGAAAACCTATATCTGGTGTCAGAAGTGTTGTGGGTGTGAGCGTAAGAAAACAGAAGTGAGTTTTTCCTATAGACTATCACAAAGCATTTTTTTTTTAATGTGGTCGAATTTACTACTTTTTTCTTGGATATTTCTTCTGTCGCTTTTAAAAATTGAAATATAATTCACATACAACTCAGTGTTAACAATTCAATAGTTTTTAGTGTATTTACAGACCTAAGCAATCACCATCTAATTCTAGAGTATTTTCATCACCCTCTGAAAAAAGCCCTGTACCCATTAGCAGTCACCCCTTATTCCCTCTTTCTCCCAATTCCTGTTAACTACTAAGCTAATTTCTGTCTCCATGGATTTGCCTGTTCTGGACATTTCATATAAATGGAATAATATATGCCCTTTTTTATCTGGCTAATTCCCTTAGCATAATGTTTCCAGGGTTCTTCCATGTTATAACATGTATCAATATTTCATTTGTTTTTACTGATAAATAATATTCCATTGTATGAATATTCCACATTTGTTTATTCTTTAGTTGATGGTCATTTTGGTTGTTTCCACCTTTTGGCTATTACAAACCATGTTGTTTGTATACAGGTTTTTGTGTGAACATGTGTTTTCAGTTATTTTGAGAATATATTATTAGGAGTAGAATTGCTGAATAACATGGTAACTCTATGTTCAACTTTTTGAGAAACTGTCAAAATGTTTTCCAAAGTTATGTCATTTTACATTCCGGTAATTTACATTAGCAGCACTGTATAAGAATTTCAACTTCTCCACACCCTTGCCAACACTTGCTGTTGTCTGCCTTCTTGATTATAACCACCCTGGTGGGTGTGAAGTGGTATTTCATTGTGGACCTCACTGTATTTTAACTGTTAATTTACCTGCCTAGCTTTTCTAGGAAGCTGCAAACTTCCTGTTTGGCATTTCTAGCTCTGAATTAGCTTAGAAGCAGGTGCACTTTTGAGGTTTGTAACACACTCACCAGCATTATACAGCATAAGTTTGCAAAGCACACTTTAGTCTGGTTTAAATCTACCCTAGTGAGAACTACAGTAAAACCTAAGGAAAGCTGTGAACTAGGCAAACTTCGTCTTTAGCTTGCTTGCTTCCTTTTTCTTCACAGAGGATTCAGCCTCCTCCTCCCTTCTTACTTAGTGCCAGAAGGGATTTCCCTCCATTTTTTTTTTCACACTTTACTCTAAGGCAGTGATTCTCAAATTTTAGTGTGCTTTTTAGCATTCAGATCCCTCAAACCCGCTCTCAGCATTTCTGATTCAGTAGATCAGGAACAGAACTTTAAAATATGAGTTTTTAACAAGCGCACTGGGGGATTCTGATACATATGGATTGGAGCCTATACTTTGGGAAGTACTGTTTCAAAAAAATCATCTGGTGGATGACCCCATTTGTCAGCAACTTATCAACATCTGGAAGCTGGTGTCTCTTAGTGCTGAATCAGGGCTGGCAGGAAGGAGGTCTGCTGGGAGAAGAGCAGAACAGGCATATCACTGCCATGATTACCCCACTCTACTGTTGGTCTCCATACCCTAATCTTATTCCTGGTCTGGTTCTTTATTATTATTTAATAATGATCTTACTAATTATAATATAAACTCAGAGATACTAGCATAATAAATTGAAAAAATATATTAAAGCAGGAGATAGAAGACACTGGGCAGCTTTTCAAAATGAACAGATAATGCATTACCCTCAGGAAAGGATAAAGAGCCCTGTTTAAAATTTGCTTTGCCTTTCCAGAAGCTAATGTGCAACTGAGAAAATTGGATTACATTTGGACAGTGAAGTAAGCTGTGTAAAGGCAAAACTAAATGAAGAACAGAGTATTGATCATGAATAATGGACCCTGACACCTTGTAACACACCTTTCTTTAGAGCCAAGATTTTTCCTCCTGTTGCTTCTTCCTGTTGTCATGACAACAGGGCATTTTCAATGCTTAGATCTTGTTTTCTCCCTGTTTATGACAGGGAGAATTGTATTATAGCTAAGGAAGAAGAATTATTTAAGGATGTGGTTCCATAGTGTAATGGTTAGCACGTCTGCTTTACACGCAGAAGGTCCTGGGTTCACACCCCAGTGGAGCCACAGTCCATGGCCTAAGGCTATTGCCACCCTGAACGAGCTCGAAGTCTGATCTCAGTAGCTAAGCAGGGTTGGGCCTGGTTAGTACTTGGATGAGAGACCACCTAGGAAGACCAGGTGCTGTAGGTATAAATGATAATAAAAAAAATTATTTAAGTACTCGCATCTCTTATATTATATAGATCACGATAATGAAAGGTTGTAAAGCTTAGAGACTCCCTTTTTAATCTTTTAAAACATGTCAGTAGAGAAAAGTTCAGAATTATAGTAATATAGCTCTATTGCATAGAGAGAATGGATATGAGTTTAATTTAAAAGCTAGTTTGGTTTTGTTAAAGTAATGAGACTGTAGGCTCTATTAGTTGGAACATCAGATTATAACAGAGATTGATTTCCATTATTAAGCATACCATTATTTTCCTATGTGATCTTGAAAAATTGACTCCACTTGTAAAATAGCTACAATAGTATTTGCTAATGGTTCCTTTTCCTAATGTAAAACTGTTTTAGTAAATCTATGATCTTGGGGGTGTTTAGGTTCTTTAGTCCTTTCTCCCTTTCTCCCTTCCTTCTTTCCTTCCTTTTTCCCTCCCTCCCCTCCCTCCTCCCTCTCTCACTTCTTCCTTCCTTCCTTCCTTCCTTCCTTCCTTCCTTCCTTCCTTCCTTCCTTCCTTCTTCACTTCCTTCCTTCCTTCCTTCCTTCCTTCCTTCCTTCTTTCCTTCCCTCTTTCCATTCTTTCATCCTACCCTCTCATGTTCTCTCTATCATTCATCAAACATTATCTGAGTCAGGAGCTCTGGGAGGTGCTGGGGAGATACTAAAGGCAAACCTGACCTGGAGGAACTCATGATCTAATTAGAGAGACAAATAGTGTTACTACCAACAGCATAATGTGATGATAGTATGGTAACAATGGAAGCAGGTACTGTGGGCACATGGAGGACAAAGTGGCTACCCATGTGGGCGAGTTGGATAAACAACACAGATGCTGGTCAGTGAAGTTGTGCTTGTCCACATAGGTCCTGCCTGAATGATGTGCATGACCTTGACTCAGTGTTAGAGAACCTTAAATCTGAGAAGTGGTCAGGGATACCATTTAGTCCAAAGGTTCCCTTTACAGATGATGAGTCCAAGACATGTGAAGTGATGTGACTTCCCCAAAGATATTCAGCTATGGAAGAATTGTGACAACAACCTAAGTTTCTTATGTCACAGTCTCCATATAATTCTTGGTGAGATCATGCTTGCATCATTATTTTGACCCTGGTTCCATTGAACCTCACTATGAACATAGGCTTCTCCAACCATTCCACTATGAAATCTTTAAACTTCTACTGTTTCACTGTGAAGCTATACAAACTCCATACATGAAAGGAAGAGACAAGCCACAGACTAGGAGATGTTATTTCTACATATATAAAAGCAAACTATAAGTATCTTGCAAGGACCTTATTTCCAAATTAAGATTACAGTCACAGTTCCCTGGGGTTAGGACTTTGACTTGTAATTTGAGGAGATATAAATCAACCCATAGCATTAGAGTTATAGGATTTTTAAGCAATAAAGTCATTCTCCAAGAAAGACTTTGTACCTCTCCCTGACTATCAGCTTATCTCTAACTTAGTCCCACCTGCCAAGACGCTTCATGCTGAGTGAAGGCAGGCCTGCTGGGAGAGTCATCATGTGACTGTTGTGAGAAAGCAGCTGCCCCTAGGCAAAGTGGCCTTGCCATTCTGAATCCCTTTATTAGAAAGTAAGTCCTATTAAATGGAGCATTCTATTCCAAGCTTTTCCTAACTATTGTAGGGAACTGAGCTTCAATCGCAGGTTATACTTTTCTTTTTTAAAAGATAAGCATTAAAATAATTATTGTAGTTATTGATGCGACTGTTTAATATTCCTTCTACTGATTCGGCCTTGGAAAATCATCTTTGTAAACTTATGCCATAATGAAGAAAGATATGTAGACCTGGATTTTATTTCTGGCACTCACATCTACTACCTGGGTGACCTTGGATAAATCACTGAAACTCTCCGGGACTCACTTTCCTCAACTATAGAACGGGAATAGTAACATTCAGACTATCCACTTCCTTAGTCCATGGGGGACAGCAGGCACAGCTGTTCTACCCAGGCCTTGGAGCTGTCTACTCCTGCATATTCACCAATCAATCAGTTATTGACTGTCTCTTTTCCATGTATGGAGACACACTTGTAAGCCCAATTGTCCCTGACAAAGGAGAAGGTTATACTGTCCATTTCCTGTACTATATTAATTGTCTTTCACAACTTGGCTTCCAGCTTTCCTGGAACAACTCATTCATCTCATTGAAAAGAGCAGTTTACCTCTTGGGAGCCATTTATTCTCTATTCTTTTCAATTCTCTGCATTTCGTATTCAGAGCTCTTTCCTAAGAAGCCTGCTTTTATAGACCTCATCTTACCAATTTCATTATGCCAACAATAGCTGAGACACAAATGCATTTATATAAATTTTCCTCTTTTGGTTTACGACCTAAATTTTATATTGAAAATTTTAATTCCAATAAAAACATGGAAAAATACAGGAGAGGTATAATAATTGGCAGGTTAGGAATGCAGAACAGCATATAGTCTGCATTCTAGCTACTTTAGAATGAACTTTGTTCATTCAATAAATATTTGACTGCCCCTCCTGTGCCAGGCATTGTTCTCGGCACAGGAAATGTGTCACTAAGCAGTGTAGAAATAGCCACTGCCCTCACTGAGATCAAAAGTTTGCACATGAGATGCCAAGTAAATCAATCATTGCATTAACCTTCAAGTTCCTATGGAAGTGCATGGCATAGACTTTCAGGGGGAGAATTTTCCTAAAGGATGAGTAGGAATTAGCCAGAAAAATGTGGGACAGAGCAAGAGAAATATCCAAACAGGAGAACGGTGCAGTAGACATAAGGAAGGAGAAAGGGAGAGACAAAAAGAAAGAGAAGGAGAGAGAAGAGAGAGAGAAGGCCAGAGACATATTTGAAGAATTAAGAGAAAATCAGTCTGGCTGGAGCATGAGGCTCATGAAGAGCCATTGTAGTCCTAGAAAGTCTTATAACTCGTGTTAGGGAGGTTGGGGTTTACTTGTAGGACACTAGAAAGCCTCTGGATGGTTTTAAGTGCTGCCGCC
This sequence comes from Pteropus medius, assembly GCF_902729225.1. Classification (NCBI taxonomy): domain Eukaryota; kingdom Metazoa; phylum Chordata; class Mammalia; order Chiroptera; family Pteropodidae; genus Pteropus; species Pteropus medius. Next base: position 362,541 of record NW_024351543.1, on the reverse strand, counting down.
CCATCGCCATGGCCATCCTTGGAAAACTACTGTTGCCTCCGTTGCTGCTGGACAGCTGCTTCCCTGCATCATTGGGACCCAAGTCAAGGTCTGGGCAAAGCATATGTGATTGGCAGCGCTGAGACCATAAGACCATGCCTGAGCTTGAGGTGGGGGTTGGGAGAAGCGTGGGAAGATAAGAAAGCAAGTGCCACTTCTGAAGTGCAAGTGATTCTTCCTGGAGACTCATGAAATGGGGAAGTCACTCAGACATAGAGGAATGGGGTTCAGATGTTGGGCAGTCAAAACACAGCCAGATTCCACTACACTCGGAACCCCTTTTATGTACAACACAAAGGCTATCCTACAGAACAAGTGTTCCACAGAACACACTTTGGGAAATACTATTCTAGACAGTTCTCACAAGAACTGATGTCAAGTCAGGTATGTCCTGAAGACGCTAAGTCACCCTGATCTTAGCATTTTATACTCATAACATTTAGGGACTGTACCATCCAATTTAGCATTCAATTATATCATATCTTCATGATTCATAATATTTGCTAATTGTTCCATGTATTTGTTTCGTCTGAGGAGTCATTTGTGACATATTTGGAATCAAACATGTATTTGACACTTAGTACATAGCCCTACAAATATTTATTTTTTTACATGAAGAAGTCCAGCTAAGGTTGTAGCTTTTAACAAGTCCTAAAAAAACACCCCAAGATGTCAGAGAAGTGGCTGTTCTGAATTCTTCAGCATTATTTCTGCAAATATTTATCTCTCTCAATTTGTTTTCTTCTTGTGGGACCGCTATTATGTAGATGTCAATACTTCTCCTTTTGCCCTCCCAATTTCTTAATTTTTTTTTCTCTTCTTTAGGAAGACCCTCAGCCTGATCCTCCAGTTCTTTAATCTGTTGTTCATGCTAATTCCAATCCCCTGCTGAGGTTTTTTTGTAAACAATATTATTTTAAAAATCTAGGATTTCCAGTTGGTTCATCTTTATAACTGTAACCTGCTTTATTTTAACAATATTCTATTTATATCTCTTTGAGGTTATTCACTTTGCTTATTTTAAAGTCTTTCTGTGTATTAATTCTGCTACATTTGGTAAAGGTTGTTCAATTTCACTTCTCCTATAACTTCCTTTTGCAGATCTGTTGTGATTTCTGTGAGCGCCATCAGCTACCTGGGGTAGTACTGAGAATCCTGGAGGGAAGGGGCTAGATGTGAGGAGAGTTCAGAGGAGAAGGGAGATGGGAATGGAAACCTCTTTAGGGTGGAGGGCCTCTGAGCTGACCACCCCCTTTTTTACTTCCATCCCTAGAAGTCCAGTCTGGCCACTCCCATCCAATTTTACTTTTACATTGCACCCAGCCTCCTTCCTCTCTGGGTTGTAATCTGGCACCGCCTTGCAAAGGCCATGGGGAAGGAGGGAATGCTCAGTCAGCAGATCAACCTGCACAGTGGTCATCCTTCTCCACTCCAGTTGGCCTCCACAGACATTGTCCCATAGAACCCAGCCAGCTTCTAGGAGGCAGCCGCCCAGGCCAAACTGAGGGAGGCAAAAAAAAGCTCAACGAGAAAGTTTTCCCCCAACCTAGTCCTTACTCATGGCCTTTTAAATTGTGGGCTGCCATTTGCCTCCAAGAGCTAACCATCTTCCCTCTCTCCAGAGTTTCTCAGATTTTGCGTTGGTCTCTTTGTCCCACTACCTCCCACTGTCTTTAGGCATCTCCTGGCTTGGTTCCTGGGAGCCAGTGGCACTGCTGGTTCACCATCCTCCCAGGTAGCAGAGTCTGCTCATCTCCTGTGCATGATTCCTTTTCTCCTATCTTTCCTGTCTTTTTCTCCCTATCTCCTGCTTACAGTCCTTTTCCCATGAGAGGTTAGAACAGGGAAAAGTAATTATTTTATAGTTTGAGGCAGAACTCAGGATCCATTCTCTGGATTTTATTTATATGCTGAGTGATCTCACCACAGGCAAGTTTTCTTCTCCAGCTATTCTGAGGCCTCCTTAATAAATGTTCTGAAGATGGAAACGCACTAGAAACTTATTGTTATGATCGTTAAGGGTTATGATCTGACGATTATTAGCTATTTATTCCTGGAGTGGTATTTATTGCCAGACTGGTGCCATTTATAATTTTAAGTAAGTATTTGTCAGGATGTCAGTATTACCTAAAGGAAACTGCTTTCTAGAGGAGACAAAACCGACTATCTGCAAACAGCATCCTCTTCAAAATCTTCAAAGAAAATTTCTTGAGACAGCAGAAGTGGCCCCAGGGAAGGCCATGTTGACATACGAAACCATATTTAACCATGGAGTGAACATTGTGGCAGAGGTGATATATGTTACTTGAATTCTTCTCTGATGCTCAGATTGGATGTTCCTCTTTAAATGGGCGTAGGTGGAAGGCTGCAGGAGTCCAGCTGTCCTCCCTGCCACACCTTGATCCCTGATCATCTATGTCTGGGTCCATATAGCTGTCTTTCAACAAATGCCCTTGCAGCCCACCCCATGATGACTTTTTTGGGGGGGTTGATTTGGGGGCTACCTAGCATTCAAGTCCCTGGCCTAAGTTAGAGGAGCTTCCTCAATTAGACCCCCTTGTGTGAGTTTTGTGAGAGGAAAGGCTGCCTATGGATGTCAAACAGGGCAGATACATGACCCACGCTTGAGTAGTTGGCGTTCCCACTTGGTACTTTCAATGATGATTAAATGATACAAACAGGAAGAAAGAATTTAGAATTTACTGGCAATGGTGACACCACTGGAGTCCATGGCAGCAGTGTCCAGGGGTGACCACGTCTAATGGCAGTGGAGGTCGTAGTGCCTGGGTAAACAACCCAAGCAAACCATTCCTGTGGCAAGGCTGTTGTTATAATTTTTTCTTTATTTTAAGCCCTAAAAGTATTTTACATTTATCTTCATTTTCTTTAAAAATTTTCTCCCATCTCCCTGCTCCCCTCTTTTGATAATCATCACTTTTTCTCTGTATCTATGGGTCTTTTTCTGTTTTGTTTTGTTTATTCATTTGTTTCGTTATTTTAAAATTTCACGTATAAATGAAATAGTAATGGCATTTATCTTTCACTGTCTGACTTATTTCACTTATCACAGTATCCTCTAGATCTGTCCACGTCATAAATGGCAAGATTTCATTTTTTTTATTGCTGAGTAATATTCTATTGTGTGTATGTGTATGTGTATGTATATGTGTGTATATATATATATATATATATACATATATATATATCAGATCTTCTTTATCCATTCATCTACTGATGTACACTTAGGATGCTTCCACATCTTGGCTATTGTAAATAATGCTGCGTGAAAATAGGATTGCATATATCTTTTTGGATTGGTGCTTTTGTTTTCTTCAGATAAATAGCCAGAAGTGTTATTGCTGGGTCATATGGCAGCATTATTTTAAATTTTTTTGTGGAATCTCCCTACTGTTTTCCAGATGTTGTATGATTCCCCCACCGCCTGCCTTGGTCCCCAATCATAGTCTGAGCCTGGTAATTCAGGTTTGTGAGCCACTCAAATCTTTCTAATAAATTATTTTTCTGCTTATGTTAGCTGGTTGATTTCTGTTGCTTGCAGCCAAGAGTCTTGCCCGACTCCACATCCTCTTTCCTTCTGTCTACTTCACTCATATCCCCTAGCTATCTTGGAGACTTACTGTCCACAGACCTCCCCAAACTCCCTCTGCAAACTCCGTTTGCCTCTCTCCTTATCCCCCACTTTTTCTCTTTATTATCAAAGTAAACATTGTCTTTTTTTAGAAAGCTGTAATTCCTCCACTCTGGTGAAGATAGAGTGAGGGGGAAAAAGGGGACAAATACAGGATCCCTTTTGCAAATATTGGAGAGGATAAAATAAAATTGTGGGCATTTACATGTTAATTTTTTTTGGAGCATAACATATGCTTCCAGTTAAGTTAATTAAAATAGTGTGAATCACTTTGTCCACAAAAGGGCAGTTAAATCTAGAGGGACAAAAAGAGTAGGTTATTCCTGTTTGCAATGGCTTATCTTCATAGCCGTTTAGTGGAGATCCAGAAATACCAGTTCTCAGGATTAATACTGTCTTAGAGTAGTAATATAAAGACTTGCTGCTTGGGTCTTCAAGCTGCCCTGTGTCTAGCATAAAAAGGGAACACAGCACTGATGAAAATAAAATACAAAAGAGATGAAGATTGGCCCTCTTGGTCCATAGGGAGCCAGAGTAAGATTATGGTTGGTGGGTGGATATGGCTCCAAGAAACACTGAAGAAAATCTGCCAGCATCTCAGTTTTACTTAGTGTCAACTCTGCTTGCCTGACTTACACAGACAAATGGGTGCCTGGACAATTCATGGGGGAGAACAAGAATGAAAGACTTCTTGCTTCAATTTTCAGTAATTGTCAGGGAGTCAGACATGAAGCTATTAAATTGCATGGTCAAACGACCTGACTGTGGAAGTATGACTGTGGTATTTTAAAATTATTTTTATTATTGTTGTTAAAAAGATGTGCTCATGGGGGAGGGAGAGTAGTTTAGTAGAAATATCCTGAAGAAATATCCTGAAGAACCTGAGTTATGTTCTAGCCTTTACTTCAAACTAGTTGCATGATTTTGGACAAGTTAATTTATTTAACTGGCTCTCAGTCTTCCCTCCTGTTAAGTAAGAAGAGATTGGGTGATTTAAAAGATCCTTTTAGCTCTTAAGTTTAAAATACATTTCCCTTTCTTATGGTTTTGAGAGGATATTTTATATGTTTCTTTTAGTGATGGGAAAAAAGAACAGAAAAAAATCTCAAATGTAAGCCCAATTACACTTCTGTAGCTAAGTAGACTTAACAAACAAAATCTTGTTGATGTGAATAAACAAGATGATGGCACGTGAAGTCAATACAAATATATATTGACTGCTCAAATAACATATATTCTTTATCCTCCACCATTGGTATTATTAAAATTCTATAGCATAACTTTGAAAATTGGGAGACCAGCTCTCTAGTATTTGAGATTCCTCAACAGGGCTCTGAATCAGAAAATAAGGAACAAAACTTATCTCTTGAGATGTAGAAGAAGGAATGTCTTTGCCGGTAGCAAAGCCTCAAACAACCTGAGGAGATCAACTACAAAAGAGGAAGAACCTTAATGGGCTGAAAGTGTTCATAAAAGATTTGAAAGACAAAAGGAAGGGAGAAGCAGAGAGACATAGATACATAATAAAAAAGAACAAGAGAATGGTAGAAATTAGAGGTGGTGACTGCAGAAGGGAATATTGGGAACGATGATAAGAACAGTGAGCTCCAGGCAAGAAGCTGCTTCAGCCTCTTTGGCTCAAGGCAGGCTGTAAACGTGTACACACGTACATGATACTGTAACACTAAACATATAGGGCGGCCTTTTCAACAAACAGTACTGGAACAATCGGACATTATATGCAAAGAAAAAAAATTCTAGACAGAGACATTATTATACCTTTTACAAAAATTAACCCCTTATGTATCATAAACCTAAATATAAAATTCAAAACTATAAAACTTCCAGAAGATAACATAGGAGAAAATCTAGGTGACCTTAGATTTGGTGACAGCTTTTTAGATACAATATGAAAGGCATGATCAATGAAAAAAACTTAAGTGGTACTTCATTAAATTTTAAAATGTTTCCTCTGTGGAAAAAAAAAAAATACTACTAAACGAATGAAAAGACAAGCCACGGATGGACAAGGAGAAAATATTTGCAAAACTTGTATCTGATAAAAGACAAGGGTCCAAAATCTATAAAGAACTCTTAAAATTCAACAATAAGGAAACAAACAATGCAATTTGAAAACGGACAAAAGATCTGAACATACACCTCATCGAAGAAGGTAATGTGGATGGATAGCAAGTAAGCAGATAAAAAGGTACTCAACAGCATATGCCATTAGGAAATTGCAAATTAAAACAATATCACTCTGTACCTATCAGAATGCTAAAATCTAAAGCACTGACAGCATCAGATGCAGATGAGGATGTGGTAGAAAAACAGAGACTCTCATTTGTTGCTGGTGGGAGTGTGAAATGATACAGTGTCTTTGGAAGACAAGTTTGACAGTTTCTTATAAAACTAAATATACTCTTACAATATGATCTAGGAACTAAATTCCTTGGTACCTATCCAAATGAGATGAAAACTTAAATCTACACAAAAATTTGCACATAAATGTTTACAGCTGCCTTATATATTTAGCCCTTTGCCCCTATCCAAGTTCTGCTTATCTATTGACCTTTTTAAGCCTCATTTCCTCCAACAAAGCTATCCGTGGGATGTATGACTTCTCTAAAGTGTGCAGCACTTGGAGAATTGCTGTCTAATAAAAATATAATTTAAGCCACACATGTGTTTTTAAATTTTCTAGTAGCTACATTAAAAAGGTAAAAGAAACAGAAGCGAATTTTATTAATATATTTATTTAACCGAATATATCTGGTACATAAAATATAATCAAAAAATGTTAATGATACATTATATTATTTTTTTCATACTGCCTTCAAAATATGGTGTGTATTCTATATTTACAGTACATCTCATTTTGTGACCAAGTCACATTTCAAGTGCTCCCTAGTCACACATGGATTGTGGCTATCATACCAGATAGCACATACCTACAGAAGCCATTATATAATTTAGCACATGGTCTAGGCAGGAAGAAAATGTGTCCCCTATAAAATCAGACCCATAATTGCAGTAACATCAGGTCCTAACTATCCTTATGACACGTTGATGCTCCATTTCCAAAGCCGCAGAAAAAATGTGGGAGGTCTCCCCTCTCCCCAATTCATAAGTTGAAGCCTAATCCCCAATGTGATAGTATTTGGAGGTTAGGAAAGTAATAAGCTTATGAGGTTGGAGCACTTATGATGAGATTAGTGCCCTTGTAAGAGGAGACAAGAGAGGCTTGCTTCTTCCTCTGCATTCTGGGCCATGTGAAGACACAGATAGAAGGCACTATCTACAAACCAGGAGGCCAGCTCTTACCAGACACCAGATCTGCTGACGTTGATCTTGGACTTCCCAGCCTCTAGAACCATGAGAAATATTCATTTTTCAAAGCACCCAAACTAGGGTATTCTGTTATAACAGCCTGAATTGGCTGAAACCAATCAATCACTCAGGTAACATGCTAATGAGATGTGAGAGGATAACAGACCAGACTTCTCTGCCTCAGTCGACAGAGAACACAGGGAGAGTACATACTAGATTAGGAGAACTGAGGCTATCACATCAAAGTTTTTAATTCTTCTACATAACTAGGGATGCATATAGCTAGTAGTTACCATGGGAATATCCTGATATATATTTCATTGTTCACGAGAACTGGATAGGCATTTTGAATCTGGATCCAAGAGGCTGGTATACTGGTTATAGATATATAACAACTGGTTGATATCAATAAAGCCAAGGATTGTTCCTTGGGTATAGAAAAGTATATGTTATTAAAAGATAAGTGCCTCAGTTTAATAAACAAAATAAAAGAACTATTTCCAGGAAAACATTTCAAATTCAAAAATCTATGGCAAACAATGATTTTTGTTACTGAAAGCCTCAGAAAAGACATCTTGTTGCACGATGGGTAGATTTTTATTTAAGGGATCCTTATCACCATCTAGTTCAAATATAAACATCTGATTGTTGCTGCCATCTGTCTCCATAAGAGTATTCACACTTCCAATAAATCTACTTTTGTGCCCTCTGTCTTAGCCAAACGTATTCCCGGTGACTTTCTCAACAAGGTGATTTCCTTCTAGTGTTGTTGCAGTCCTGTGGTTTTAGAACACCCTGTGAACTGAACCTTGCCTAATCTGTACTTTCATTCGTTATTTTCATTATTTAAACCAGTCTCTCCATTCTTTCAGTATTTTTTTTCTTTTTCAATGGCAACTTCATATTTACATTACCCTCTGCCTGGAAGGCATGTGAGACTTTTCCTGGTGCTGAGCCCAGCTAATTAGCATGACACATGCTTGGCTAAATAGTTCTCTGGGACAGTGTTTTGTATGGAAGATGCAGGGCTGACAGGAAAGATTAGGAGGAAGACTCCCACTGCAGCTTCCTCTTGTCACCAAAGCCTAAATTTAGAATAGCCTTTCTCTTCCAAGCTGAAAGAAAAATAATGGCAAACATAACAATGGCTTGAAGAAAAAAGGAAAAAAGATTAAAATTCGAAAAATTAGATGTTTTTTTTTTTCCTAAATCAATTCTTTGTTGCACTGAAGAGGAGTAGGTGGGAAATGACCCTTGCAGGGAAGAGAGCCCTGACCAAGACTTGCTCAGGTGAAAGGAAGAAAGTCATGGTCACGTTCTTAGGTTCATACATCTGCTCTTGGGTTCATAGATTTTTATTTAGCAGAGTTTGGGGTTGGAAATAGAGGCAAACTGCTTGACATGAGAGAGTAACAAAAATTTAAAAAGTGGGAGGCTAGCATTTGGGGTGGCAGGTGGCCAAAAAGATGGTGACAAGCCAGGACCCCCCAAATAGTGCCGCCATCTTGAAATTTCCCGTGTTGAAAAATAGCTGATCAATTGTTATAACAGTGTTGCTTAGATTTCTGATTTAATCTATCACTTATCCTGTGGTGTTCTGCAATTTCCTTATGTTACTCCAAACCATCAGTAAAATCCTGCTACATCCAACAGTATTATTTTCATGGTATTGGAAGGAGGGGTTTCTGGGGCAAAAGAGGCCAAGAAAAGTAGAGGCTATTAATAGAAACAGAGTAATAGTTTGGATGGGAAAATCAGAAAAATGCCATCTCTGGAGAAATAAATAGAAATATTGGATAGGAGAAGAGGGTAATTTCTAAAGTAAGTGAGTTGAGAGCTCCACCGTCTTATTTGCTTATTAAAGAGAGGTCTCAGAAAGCTGTAAGATTTGAGAACATCTGGTTTATATTATTGCTTACTGTCACTAAAAAATTAAAACGCTTGAATTATCTGCTAGTCTCATGGTCCCCAACTGTATTTCTCAGACTAGTAAAATTTTAGGGACTGTTGGGGTGGCCGACTTTTTATTATATTATGCAAAGATATTTTAAATACTGATTATCACCATTGATTTTAACACACATACAGACAAAATGGAAAGGGCATAATCTCAGAACTTTTAAAAATTTTTTGTTTTTCATAAACTTTTTTCATGAAAAAAATTTTTTATCTGAAATAATATCACACTTTCGACCTATTAAAATAGTATATAGTTTATCTTATTTAGCTTTAGCTTAAATATTCTTTAAATCTTTCTTCATTTAATCATTTTCCCCCCAAAATGTTAATAACCCTTTTATGTGCCAAGCACTGTGCTGGGGTACAGAGATGAACATGATTCTGCCCTTGTCCTCAATATCTCACAGTTTTCTAGGAAAGTCAAGCAGGTGATCCCAATGACAAACAGTGCAAACCATGCTGTATTGTAGTATAGGAACTTACCCAATAGTAAGGATAAAAAGGCCAAAATGGCAGTTAAAAGCAGTCAATCTATTTTTAAGCAGAAATGTGAGAAACTGTAAGCCTGATGTCAAGGCTTACTTTGAGCACATCATTTGATTACACCTCATGTGTAATACTTCATTTGATCCGTACTACACAGCGGATAGGAAGAGGTCACTTACTTGGGGTTTGGAGAATAAAAGTTGCCCCCTCCCACTCGTCTGTGATGAAATGGCTCTGCACACAGCTATTCTGCTCACTTTAGAGTGCATGACCTGAAGGTCAGTGGAGGACAGGACAGGGCCAGGGCTGTGCTGCCATGGTGACAGCACCTTAGGAATGAGTGCCAGACTGGAGAGGGAGAACTTGCTAAATACACACAGATGTCTGAGAGGGTGATAGGCACATTAGTCCCTCCAGCTCAATACTTGCCGAAGTTACCAGGTTTCTAAGTTCTGATCCCAAGTGAGAGTTAGAGAGGGAAGCATATCATGGTATCCCAATCATCAATTCCGGAATTTCCCTGTGAGTAGAGAATGCTAGAGTAGTAAGGGACACATATACTCATTTACATGGAAAGAAGATCCAGAGACAGGTACAATGGAGAATTTTTTCTTTTCTTTGCGCCCCAGAGGGTACCATACTAAGGGAAAAAAGGCTAACTGTATGCATTTTCTTACATTATATAATCAGAGTATATGTGTCATAGAGATAGTTGCTGGAACAGTCATTTCCTCCCCTTGTCTCACCTCAATTCTTGTCAGAAATAGGTCTAGAACTTTCGCACAATTATCTATCCTTATTTAAAATCAACATCTCCATAGATCGGGGGATAGGGGCCAGTTCCAACATCTCTGTCGGGGTCTTCTTGGCTTCTCTGAAGCACATACGCGTGACAATGGTACAGAAACACAGGAAGTGACTATTTAATACAGAGGTTCTACAGCTAGCGTCCATTCACACACATTCCCATTTTAGATTTTGAGCAGCTCTTCCTCCCTAGGCGTTATGAAATAGAAGGGTCTGGCTGACTTATCCCAATAAAATTAGGTTATTTTCCCCTCAGGGGATTAGAAACACGGTTGCGGTCCTTTACCTCCGCCACCCTAGGAATCATGATTTTCCTAGAGAAAGGCCCAGCAGGGGGCCAGGACCGCAGACTGTGCGGGGAACCAGAGCCTTAGAAAGCTCAGAAATGCCCAGGACCAGGCCAGGGGAGGCGCGAAATGAAGCGGAGTTGTCCCCGAAAGCGGTTGCGAAGGATGCGGCAGCTCGGGCGAGGCAGTGATTGCTTTGAAGGGAGAAAGGGAACGAGAGTGCCCCCCAACTCCCGGTCCCTGCGGTCTCCCGAGGTCGATTCCCAAGGGACCCAAAGCAGCGACGGAGCTCTGGGATCTGGCAAGTCCCTGGGAGTCGAGAGAGGGGAGCGAGTGTCTTACCTGGCCCGGCTGGCTGGTGTAGTTGAAGGAGTAGATGCTCTCGGTGCTGAGGCTCACCACCCCGCTGTAGACTCGGTCGAAATCCGCGCCTCTGGCGGGGTCGCGGGGGTCGCGGCGCCGCGCTGGAGGTTGCACTGGGCGCCCGGGTGCCGCCGCCCGCAGGAGCCAGGGCAGCGCGCAGAGCAGCGCGAGCCGCGGACAGCCTCGCATGGTGGGCGCCGCACCCCGCCGCCAGGCAGAGCGCCCTGGAGAGAGGGCGAGCGCAGAGCCGCTTCTTCCAAAGCCTCCTGCCGGCCCGGGCGCCGGCGCAGCGCAGCGCGGGCGTGCCTGGCAAGCCCCACGGGCGAGTGCTGGAGACGCACTGGAGAAGGGCCGATCAAATATTGATGCAGCCGCGGGTGGTCTCCACGGGAAGTCACCAGCTATGGGTAGGGGAGGCAAGAAGTACTGGGGCCGGGGGCTGCTGCTTTGCTCTCCGGCTTCTAAGATCGTTTCCTTCTCCCTTTCTCATTTCTGAGAATCCCGCACTCACCCAGCCAGAATTTCGACCGGTTGCTTCCCACTAAACCTTAAAAAAAAAAAAAAAAAAAAAAAGGTATTGGAGGGAGACATTAAAAATAAATATCCACTAGTCTTGAAGAGTCAACCTGGCCAACCACTGAGCAGGAAATTCAATCCGTTTCAAATAAATGTGCACTCTGGCTGAAAGCGAAGGAATAGAAAGCAACAGAGCCTGTCCCCAAAGAGAGTGCACGAGTTCTCTTTTCCAGTCGGCTACCTGCAGGGAACTTCTGCCCATCTGAATGATGGTTAACTCAATTCTCTCTCCTTTCTCTAATTGAACCCCTTCAGAGACACCTGTTTTATTTCCTTATCACCTCCTATTCTCCAAGGAGAGCTCACGTCATCGCTTTCTCTCTCGCTCGCCGTACGTGCATGCAAATATGTACAGCCACTAAAAAAAATACATAGATGTAGTTAAGAGGACTGTTTGGAACACTGCCTGAAGTCTGGTCCCGGAAGTTGTCAAAGACGACTCAGAGTAACTGGATTTATGCAGAAGGCATGTGTTTCCACCCAATCTCTTGCCTACTTCACACTCTGTAATGACTTCTCAGATTGTGAGAGACTCCTCAAGATTCTGTATTGTTTTTTAAAAGAGAAAGACACAGCCCGTCTCTAAAAGGAAATATCCTTCTGGCAGAAATTAGGGGATTTGATTTAAACAGTTAAAGAGCCAGAATAAAGGCTGAGGTGAGAAGAGGATCCTTTGGAAGTCCTTGGAGAACATCAAACAATCACAATTCAAGTGTAGAAGAGGATTCACTGTTTTATTTCAGCTTCAAGTTATTTGTAAACTAGAAAAGCATATCATTGTGTTCAACCTGAAGGAACGTTAAATAAGAAGCCACAAAGAAGAAACAGATCTTGTTCAAACAGTTAAGATTACAGATTAAAATCCTAGCATTTACCATTCAAAGGGATTTTTTTTTTTTACCTTATTGAATTCCTACAATTTATTAAAACTTCAAAAATAAGTGCAATAAGTTTGGTATAAAATTTTATAATTGCACAATTAGAAAATGACGCTGATGAAAAATTGAGTTAGACAATCTTTTATTAGGACACTTTTCACTTTTAAAAAAATTTTCTTGAAAATGTATGGCATAAAGACAAAAATACTAATTCAAAGAAGAGTCCAGTAGTAAAGTGTAAAATAGAGCTCACTGTTTATAAGAAACATAACGTCATAATTTTATCCTGAATTCGAATGACTTTAAACTGCTATGTTTAAAATGTCTACACCTCTTTTTAGAACTTAACAAAATTTCGTAAACCTGAAGTTTATGAAGCCCTTCAAGGTCAGTCTACCTGTCCAGTTCAAGAGCTCTCTAGAGTCGTAGAATCGTGGAGTCCTACTCAACACTAGGAGAGATGAAGAACTGACTCTTTCATGAGACGACCCCTTCTTTTGGGAGCAAGTGTCTCATTATTAGAAAGATACTTCACATTCTAATTGAAATTTGTCTCTCTTTCACTCATTGGTGTGAGTCCTGCACTCTGGAGCCATAGGAATAAACCTAATCCTTCTTCCCAGCCTTGTAGGTATTTGAAGAGAGCTACGACCCTTTAGACCCTTTAAGTCTTTATCATGCCTTTAAGCAATGAACTTAGAAACAATTGGAATAGATCCTTTATCATAGTATAGAACCCAAAATATTTTAAAGCCAGTATAGATGATATCTATACCAGACAATTTGAATAATATACTACAAATCATTCTATACTATGATCTAATCCTAATTCTAGCCCAAATCCAATGAATGACTTTAGGTAATTAACCTCCCAGGATCACAAGACTGCTGTAAGGATGAAAGAGGGGAAGAATGTATTTGAAAGTGTGTTATGGCGCGAACAATTCTGAGACCCACGGAGCCAATTGAGATTAATTATGAGCCTTTATTAGCCGGCAGGCGACTGTCTCTCTGCCATGCAGGGCTAGAGGAGATCAGCCCCGAGCCTTTAGAGGAGGCAGCTGATAAAGCGTAAGACCATATCCTGGTGGTCTCCTGAACAAGCAAGCAGATTACAGAAGTGGAATTTGGCTGTTAGCATATCTTTGCCCGGAACAACACCCTTAATTAACAAGTAAATGGATTACAGAAGCAGACATTGGCCATCTTCATATCTTATACAATACACTTCCTAAACCACACACAAGCAAGTAGGACAACTTCTGGTATCTAAAGATATTTCTTCCCTGTAGCTGATTTAGCTAGTTGGCTCACTTGAAAAATTTCCACCCTTAACAAATGTATTAGACAGTTTAAAACATTACATGACCAACTATTGTAGGACTTCTAGTTAGTTCGACAGCTAAAGAATAAAATATTATCAATTTAAAAAATATCTACAATGCAAAGCTTCCACTGTGAGAGACTGAATATACGGACAATGGCTAGACCATATGTGACAATAGACCTCTGACTCACAACCAGTCCAGGAAACCAAAACCACAGTCTCTAAAGTAAATGGTCTAGTACAGTCAGGACTTGGTCAGTGATTGCCAACTTCCCCAATTTTTGCCCCTATTTCCATTACAAGATCAAAGAAAGACAAATATGCTCTCCAAACTATAAAAAGCCCTGCTTCTAGTTAGCCTGTCTCTAGCTTCCTTGTGTCACCAAGATCTAATCAGAGCATTTTTAAAAACCTCCTTTTTTTTCACTACAAAGCTTTCCCAGTCCCCCGCCTGCTTTTTAGTCTCTGCCAAACACAAGTAATGGAGGCTTGCTAGAGCAAGCTCTGAATACGTACCCTCTGTTTGTTTTCATTTGGGCAGTCTTTGTTTATTTCCCTAGTTTTCCTAAAGGTTCCACCAAGATAGTGTCTACTCTATGGTCACCATGGACCTCAACCTTCAGCTCAGTGTGGTACCCACCCAGGCATCTTGTGCTTACCACTTGCAGTATGTGTTGACATGGTAAGTCAGCACTGGGTGTGAACTCTGCTCTTTGCTTTTGAGTTCTTTGGCTATCTAGTCTCAGTTAGATACCAGGTTTTGTTACTGGTTCCTCTTTGTTTGGCATTTTTAGTGAAATCAGACTATCCCTTTTCATTCTTTTTTGTTCTCTTTTCTGCTTCTAATTCATGTTATGTCTAAAAGTGTTATCACAGAGTAGAACACAGGCATAGGCCCTTTAAGGCTTTTGTTTGAGCTGGACTCACTGGACTGGTATTCTTCAGGTTAAACTTTGCTTTGGGTCACCAATAAAACCAGATAAGGTTATCTCAATTTTTCATCCTGAGAGTTTGACTTTGATTCACAGAGAGCATTCTCTTTAGTCTTCCACCTGCCTGGAGGTGAAAATTGTTGGGTCTGCCTTTGGAGGCAGCTACTACCAGTTGGGAGCTCAACAAAAAGTAAACAAGTATGCCTTTCAACTGACTGTTGCCAGCTCTTATGGGGCCAGCTAAGTCCAATTCCTCTCTTCCTTCCAGAAAAACTCCTGCTTCTTTTATGTCTGTCTACTCATTACAATTCTAATTCTTGCCCCTATGTTTCAAATGACATAACTTCACCAAGTATAATCTGGGCCTTCAATGGCCACTGTGTGGAACACTGGACTTGAACAAAATCGTTCACTGGAGAGGGCCTTTAAAAAGAAAGAGAATAAGATTTCTCAGACCCAATGGGCAGCATTTTTTGATTGGTTTGCAGAGCCCTTCTGATTAAATTCTGTTCAAAATTACTTCACTAAAAGATTCTTTGGTTAAAGCTAACGAGCAATTTGGCAAACTTAAACAACAACTTAGACTCATTTCCATAGTAAGTCCTCCCCGTCCTGTCCTCCAGTTGCTTCCCTGCAGCCATTTCTTCTTTTTCCCCTTTATCCTTCTGATCTCTCTCCTTCTACATCTCCTCCTTTTCCCCAAAACTCTCCTAAAAACCCCAAATGCCAGTTTCCTCTAAGGATCCATCCCTCCCATGAGCCAGGATTGCAAGCAACTGTAGAATTTAAACCTTGGACTTGAGTTAAATTAAGTGTAATGAAGGACTTCCCTAAACCCAAGCAAGACCAGCAAATATTCATAGAACAATTTTGAATTATTTGGGCGCATATGACCCAGGGTTACCTGATCTGTATCAATTTGTACATATGTTGTTCAGAACCACAGATGCTAAATTTTGGATGACAAAAACCGATTGGACCGATCTGGAGAGGGATCTGACTCCTCTTTGCACAGAAAGCCACAGGGTCAAAAAAGGCCAGAAAATAGGTCAAAGTCTCCTGAAAGCCACACCTAAAACATTTCCAATAAAAGTTAATTGATATGTAATTTAATCATGCAAACAAATAAAAAGATGAAACTATAGGAGATTCTGAGATAAACTAAAAGATACCTTCTAACAATACTAATCCTTTAAGCCATTCTATCTTTGCTCAATCTCTTCCTTGGAGTAAACATAGCACAGGAGAGGTAGGTATTTCAAATAACTCACAGATTTCTCCTTATCTCTTAGTCCTTAACTACAACCCTTGGATCTTTGACTGAAAAACATTCCTTCCTGCTCTGTGATATCACCCCTACAAATTTATTAGGGAGAGATATACTTTGCAAATGGAACTGTAATATTAAATGCACACCAGAGGGACTATTTATTGAGATTTCAGAGGACTTGTCTACATTATTCATAATCAAGTTGCGTCTGCTTTATATAAACCTTTTTTCTCCACTGTACTCGATGTATACTCCAGATGAAGATCTCGACACTATACCTGACCTTCTAGAGGCTAAAATTCCCAGTGACGAAGGAAAAATAAGTGGAACTTTATTAAAGTTCAGATAGATTCTACCAAACTGTTATCCAAACTTTCTCAAAGACAGACACTAGAACAAAGAAAAGCCTCAAATCTATAGTCAAGGGTCTTATATCTAAAGGCCTTTTCATAACCTGCACTAACCCTTGTAACATTCCTGTCCTGCCAGTAAATAAATCAAATGGGCAAGGATATTGATTTATTCAAGATATCAGGGACATCGATACAATTGTATTCCTCCCTTTCCATTAGTACCTAATACTAAATACCATCATCAGTTCTTCTCCAAAACACCTGCTTCCCTATTGTGGATTATTGCTCTGCCTTTCTTGGTGTGTCCCTATACCAAGACAGTAAACATCTTTTTGCCTCAAATGAGAAGACAATACTATACGTGAACAGCTAGGCCATAAGAGTTCGCTGAAGCCCCCTCCTATTTTTCCTAGGTCTTTTATCAAGAACTAAAAGATCTGTATTTCTCTTGTGGTTCAATTCTGATATAAGATATGGACAATATTCTACTTTGTACAGAGAAACCTATAAAAAAAGATTCCATTTACTTGCTCTCAGCCTTAGCAGCATACGAGGGGCATACGACTTCAAAAAAGATAAATTATAATTTTGCCAAAACATAGTTCATAATTTAAGTCATGATCTATTTAAGGAGGGGAAAACATTCTCTTATGACAGGCTATAGACTATTCAAACTTATCCTGGACTCCTGATGTAACTACAATAGAGATGATGTCTATGTCTAACTTAATAGTTCAGACAATGGGTGCAAATTTATCTGAGATTGTGACATCTTTTTATGAAATGGCTAAGTCTTCAGTGAGAACTACTTTCTTTTGGAAGCCCAAGTATTAAACAAGCCATATATAATCTGAAGAAGGCTCTTCAACAGCCTGCTCCCTAACAACAAAAAACTCTTTTGTTTATTTGTGCATGAGTATCCTGAACAGACCTTGGGGTTTTAACTCAGCTTCATGAAAACCATCAAACACCCATCACTTACTGTAGCCTCACCCTTGATCCAGTAAAGGCTGATACCCCTTGTCCCAGGGCAATACTGCCACTGCAAAACTTGTCGATGCTTCTGCTGAATTCATTGTAGGCTCCCTGCTTGCCCTTATGGTTCCTCATGCAATACAGACTTGACTACTGACTAAGAACATACAGCACTTTCAGTCAGTTTATTAACTTCTTGTGAATTTCTTTTCCTCTCACATTACTATTAATTGCCACAACCCCTGAACCCTGCCACTCTCCTGCCCTTACTGGAAGAAGGGAACCTCATGATTATCTTACTTCAGTTAGGGAACTTTCTGTACTGCTCAGCTTTATTAGGGATTCACATTGAGAATTTTGACCTAATGTTTGTTGATGGATCATACTTCAAAAAGGAAACTAGAAATTATGTCTATCTGTAATGTGATCACTAATCTAACCCCTCTAAAAGATAGTCCTCTGCCTGAGGTAAAATCAGTCCAGATGGCAGAATTTGCCCTACTTATTAGAGCTTGTCGACTAGCCAAAGACCAGAGAGTAAACACATATACAGATGGCAGGTATACTCTGGAGTAGTACCTGAGCTTTGGAAACAAAAAGGTTTTCTTGCCTCTGGTGGAACCCCACCATCAAAAGTGGACAGCAAGTTAAGGAATTTTTAGATGCACTTCTGCTTCCCAGTGAGATGACTATTGTAAAGACTGAGGTCCATGCCACTAGAGATAATATGGAAGTTAAAAGAAATGCTCTAACAGATCATTTTGCCAAATAAGTAGCCTTAACCACAGTTATGTTATAAGGTTATGATACTTAACCCCCAAAGGATAAGTCTCTGGACTAAGTCAAAGAGGCTACTATCAAATATCCACATTTAGCCCCTGATTTGAAAAGGAAGTATGGAAAAAATGTGGCGTATCCTTCACTCAGGTAATGCTTGGCACTCTCAAGATATCCATTTGGTGGCACCAGATGATTTTAAGTGGATATTAGCTGAATTTCTCCATGAAAACACTTGTCATGATAAGGACTTTTGCTTACTATCTTGAATTGACATTGATGAAGAAACTTTAAAAAGATAGCTGAGATTATTTTTGGGTCATCTTTTACCTGTGAACATAATCCTGGAAAAACTGAAAAGATGAGGCATGGCCAGGTATCAAAGCCTCAAGGACCCCTTGGACAACTTCAAGTGAATTTTGTACAGCTCCCACTCACCATGAGATTTGTTTATTTTTAGGGTTGAAGCATTTATTTGCTGAAAATCTTTGCCGAATATTCCTTTCAGTCTCTAAAAAGCTGTTTGATTTTGTGTTTCCAACCTGGGATATGTCAACTTTCATATCCAGTGACCAAGGCACTATAAAAGAACTTTGTAAAACATTACCCCTTCTCAAAAACTGTCCTGTCCTCACCTCTCACAAACTTCTAGAAAGGTGAAAGAATTAATAGTGTCCTTAAATTAAAATTAGCAAAACTTTCAGAAATCCTTGAGTTCTCTTGGCAAAAGGTACTCAGACTAGTTCATATGGCCATATGATCCATTCCCTTAGAGACACATCAGTTATATCTTTATGAACTTAATCAGAAGGCCCAAATATTTAGAAAATTTACCCTGATATTAGACTCTTCTCTGCTGCATGCAAAAAAGGGAGTCACATACTATACCTAGTTCTATCATGAACAAGTTAAGGCCAGTTTCCCATAATACTACTTAAATAGACTCCTGATAATTATCGGCCAAGAAACTTCAGCTATTGGAAGAGACATTGGGTAAAATTGCTCTCAAACGTCATTGGAAGAAATCTTATCAGGTACTATTAACAAGAAACAAATTAGTGAAACTTCAGGAAATCAGTCTTTGATTTCACGTTTACAACTAAAGAAACAACTCAGAATTCTATACAACTGGCAGGCTACTCCAATAGGAGACCAAAATGTTGAGGATTCTCAGAGATCCTCTAGAAGCAGCCTGTCTTTGGATCTAAGACCTTTGGAACAAACACATGGTCTCAGATAACTGACAGCTTCCACCTAATACATGGGACGAGATTCCTGTTTTGTTTTTGACTTGCTTATTTCTTAGCATTCTCCTTCTCATTTAATGTAAACCACTAGTGTTTTCTATCCTTAATGGCCTTTTTTCTCTTTCTCCCCCTTTTTTATTGTAATTGTTAGGTCAAAACATACTCATTCCAACACCATTCATAGGTTATCCCAAATAGTCGCCTCTGCCCTCAATCTCACTAACTGTTGGATATGCCATCTATCATTGGATCCTCACTATAAAAACCTCTAGACTATTCCACACTCATCAAATGAAATCATAGGGAATTATAGCCAGTGGTGGTTCCACTTGCACCTACATGAACAAGTGAACTGAAACACATTAACCTATGATTTTGCTAGTTTTCCTTCTCTCAGAAAAAGTACAATTATTACAATCTATTTATCAGACCCCAAGCAATTCTCAATTTAAATTCAACAACCTTTGTAGGGTGATAGGCCAAATACTTTGCTACCTGCAAGAGGCTAATAGAAATCCAAATATGTACAGCCTTGTTTCTTCAGATTTTGATCAACATCTTTTTTAAGGATCTCCATGTGCCCCTACAGGTTACTACTTTCTTTGCAGGCAGGACACATGGTCTTGTTTGCCTCAGACTAACATTTCATACACTTTAGTAATAGTATTCCAAGACTTATTTATACACAGAAACTCTAATTCTATAAACCACCAAGGATGGAAATTCTGACTCAGATACAAGCTCCTTAAGGAGGCACCCTTTACTGCTCAGGTACTCTATCTGGAGGAGTTACTGATTCTTTGTTTATCCTAACAATCAGACCAGTCTTCTCAATGGTGAAAATTACACAAACAGAAAAGACTATAAGAAACTTATTAACTTTGAAAGAAATTGTTAATATCACCTCAGCTCTAGATGGAATACAGATCAGTCTTAAGTCATTGATGTGAACAATGGTAGACAATCCTCTTTATTTCTTGTTTGCTAGACATGGTGGTATCTGTACTACTTATTGGATTAATAAAACAGGCACAGTAAAATAAGCTATGCATTGTCTTAGGTAAAAAGCTTCTTGATCCTGTAAATTTGATCCTCATGTCTTATGAGGTTTATTCTCTAGGACTGGGTTGAGCAATTGGGGTTCCTGGTTCTGAAATATCTCGTAGAGAATATTAATTGTCATTGTTTTTGTTATAATGGCCATAATTTTGGTCCTTTCTATTCTATTTAGAGTCTTAAATGCTTTTGTGTACCTGTTTTTGTCAGATGATTGCCATGATGATGTAACAATAAAAAAGGTCGAGAAGATCTTATAATACAGTTGATTATGGGGACAACTAGATATCTCGAACGGTGAAGATGTGGATCTCTAGCCTTTCTTGAATTATCAAATTCTTACAAGTGGGAGAATGACCAAAATGAGGGACTGAGAGACTGAATATTCAAACACACAATGGCTAGACCATACATAGCAATAGAATTTGACCCACAGTCTCTGCAGCAATCAGTCCAGGAAGCCAAATCATAACATCTGCAAACAATCAGCCCAGAACAGCCATGATTTGGTTATAACTGACAGTTCCCCTATTTTTTTGTCTCTCACGACCAACCAGAGATCCATATGATTTATATCCAAGTTTAGGTACTTTTGCATTTTAAAAATTAAAAAATACAAAAAGTATGATTCATCTCATTGTAGTACTCAAGGAGAATCTTTCCAATATTAAGAAAAATCAATATCATAAAAATATAAGTAGTTATGGAAACAATAGTTATGTATGACATGAGAATAAACAGAGACTATTTATTCAGAGTTTGATATAGGAAGCATTTGAGCCACCATCACTTAGATTTGGTAGAAACTCAAAAACAGGAAGGATGTGGAAAATACTTATAGCGAAATAAAGGGAAGGCTTCAGAAATACTCTGATTAGAAGTTGGGATGGACAAGATGGAGGTGAGCTAAATAGAAGCAGGACATCTTATGGTTTGGGGAATATATCTGGCTTATATTTAAACCATTTAGAGAGACCTAAATAAATAGCTTTCTTGAGGTATAATCGACACATAACAAATCCCACATATTTAAAACATACATATCATCTGTGTCATACATACACACCACGAAACCATTACCTATATGTCCATCATTCTCTAAAATTTCCTTGCTCCTTTAAATCTCTCTTCTACTTCCTCTTTGCTTCTTGTCCATTCCCAAGCAATGACTGGTTTGTTTTCTGTCACTATGTCAGTTTTTATTTACTAGAGTCTTATATAAATAGACTCACGCAGTATGTACTCTTCTTTTTTTTTGACTTCTTTCACTCAACATGATTACTTTGCTAAATGAGTTTTGCTAAAATTTTGGTAAGAATTTTTCTATCTATATTCATGTGGGATATTGGTCTGTAGTTTTCTTTTCTGGTAATGCCTCTCTCTGGTTTAGGTATCAGGGTAATTCTGTTCTCATAGAGTAAGTCAAGAAGTATTCCCTCCTTAATTGTTTTCAAAGTATTTGTGTGGAATTGGTGATATTTTGTCCCCAAATGTTTGGTAGAATTCACTAGTGAAGCCATCTGGGCCTGTTGTGCATTTTTGTTTGTTTATTTTGTTTGTTTGTTTTTTGGGCGGGAGGGGAGTGTTTGTGGAAAGATTTTTAAAAATTTATTAATTTTTTTTTTACTGCAGTGTTAATTTCTTTACTATTGATAGGGCTATTCAAGTTATCCATTTTTTTTTTCTTGAGAAAGCTTTGGTAATTTTTGTCTTTCATGGAATTAGTTTGTTTTATCTATGCAGTCAAATTTATTGCCATAAAGTTGTTCAAAATATTATATTATTCTTTTAGTATCTGTAGAACCTATCAACTATCATTTCTGATACTGGTAATTTACATGTAAATTTTCCCTGATCAACTTATTTAGAGGTTTATCAATTGAATTAATCTTCTCAAAGATTCAGCTTTTAGTTTCATTGGTTTTCTCTATAACTTTTGCTTTATTGTTTTATTGATTCAGCTTTAATCTTCATTATTTATTTTCTCTTTCTTTGATATTAATTTGCTCTTCTTTAATTACTGAAGGTAGAAGCCAAGGTCATTGATTTGAGACCTTCTTTTCTAATATAGGTGTTTAGTGCTGTAAGTTTCTCTTGAAGTACTATTCTCGGTTACATCTCGCAAATTTTGATATGCTGTATTTTTGTTTTTAATGAGTTCAAAATACATTCTATTTTGAATTCTTGTTTGATTAATGGCTTATTTAGAAGTATATTATTTTTCCCCAAATTTTGAGGTATTTGCCAAGAATTGTTATGCTATTGATTTTTAATTTAATTACATCGTGGTCAGAGGACATACTTATGATGACTTGAATCTTTTTGAATTCATTGAAACTTGTTTTATGGTCAAGATTATTGTCCCTCCTGCTATAAGTTGTGTATTTGCTTGAGATGCATGTGTGTTCTTACTGGTTGTGACTAGTATTCTATAAATGTCAATCAGGTCAAGATGAACAATAGTGTTGTTCAAGTCTATTATAACCTTGCTAAATTTTTGCCTGCTTATATTATAAATTATTCAGGGAGAGGCAATGAAGTTTCTGACTATAATTGTAGACTTTTTATTTCATATTGAAATTTTATCGGTTTTTGCTTCATTTAGTTTGAAACCTTCTTATTAAGTGCATAAGTGTTTAAGATGGTTATGTACTTTTATTTAATATCCCCATTACCATTATAAAATGATCTTTATTTCAGTAATATATTTTGCTCTGAAATATACTTTATCTAATATAGATAAAGCCACTCTAGCTGGTGTTAGCATGATGTCTTTTTCCATCCTTATACTTCAAATTTACTCATGTTTTTATATTTAATGTATTTTTTTTTTCTTATAGGCAGCAATTTAAAAAACACAACCTGACAAACTCTGCCTTTTCGTTCGGTGTTTAATGAATAATTAATATGAATATATCATTTTGCTGTTAGTTTTCTATTTTTCTCATCTATCATGTTGCCCTTTTTGCACCCTTTTTGGCTACTTTTAGATTAATCGATTATTTTTAATCTCTTGTAATATCTCTTTTAAGAGATATCATCTCTTTTAGCTATAACTCTTATTATTTTAGTGATGACTTTAGGGTTTATAGTATACATCTTTAACTTATCACAGTCTACCTTCAAGCAATATTATAATGCATCAGGGGTAGTATAAGAACTTTCCAATAATATACTTCCATTTCTCTCCTCTGGCCTTTATGCTATTATTGCCATGCATTTTACTTTTACATATATTATAAACCTCAAAATACATTTTTATTATATGTTTAAATAGTCAATTATCTTTTAAAGAGATTTAAATAATAAGAGAAATAGTCATGTATTTATCCCTGTAGCTATTTCAGTGTTCTTCATTGTGTAGATCCAGATTTCTATTTGATATTTTTCTTCTAGAAGTACCTACTTTAACATTTTTCTCATAGTGAAGATCTGCTGGTGATAAATTCTATCAGTTATATGTAGAAACATTTATTTCATCCTCATTTTAAAAATATTTTTGACAGATATAGAATTCAAGGTTAATAGTTTTTTTTCTTTCGATACATTTAAGATGTTCTACTGTCTTTTTGTTTGCAGTGTTCCTAATGAGAAATATGATGTCCTTAGATTTGTTCCTCTGAAATGTTTTTACTTTTCTGCTGTTTTTAAGATTTTTTCTTTATCACTGATTATGAACAATTTGATTTTTGTGTGTGTGTGTGTGTGTGTGTGTGTGTATTACATACCGTTTAGTTGGCTCTGAGTCCTGGTGACCATATGAATGAGTGTCGTTTACAGTATTCTACCCTCAACAGACCTATCTCTATAGCTTTTTTAATGGAAGTCAATTTATCTCATATTTGGTCTTCTTTTCCTGCTGCCTTCTAGATTACTATATACGCTGATGTAATGTTCTTTATTTTCCTTGTGTTTGGGTTTTGTTGAGCTTCTGAAAGGCAGGTTTCTGGGTAAAAATGCAGGTAGGATGATTGAATTCGTGATGAGAACTTATGGAAGTTCTTTTTAGATTGCTTCAATGTTGTCAGCGAAGTAGAAAGCAAGGTCACTGGTTGAGACTGAGCACAGAGGAAGATATTTTGGGCATGTGAGAAGGTATAAAGTTGTCATCTAGGAGGGTAGGAGAATCAATGGAGCACAAAACCATAATATGGTCTTTAGGTGTCTTTAGGGGCTCACTTAAAATTAGTAATCATGAACTTAAAGCCTGCAGGAGTGTTTTTCTTCTTCCAGTTTCTGCTCCAAAGGTGCAGGCACTTAGAAAGTACAGTATTGGGAGTGCCAGGATTATGGTTTTGCCAAATGTTACAGTAACTCAGAGGGAGACAGGGAGTTGGAGATGTATGTAGAGGATGATTGTATTGATTGACCATTTACTATATTTACATCAAACTTCCTTAATTTTTTGCATCTAGGTGTTGAATAGGTGTATGCTGATCCATATATGGATGTGTCTTCACAGTAGAAAACCGGAGGCTAAAAGAAGTCTTATTAGAGCAAATTAACTCTGTTTTTGAACGAAACCTTAAAGTACTTAAAATTGCCTACCTAGCTATGCCTGTCCTGAGTCCAGCCTCTTAGGGCAGCCTCTCTTACACCAAGCTCCCACTGTTCTCTGAACTCCTGACATAGTGGACTTTTCCCCATCCCTGGCACTTGCCACACACTTTTGCATGAGGCTCTCTTTGTAGGGGTGTTCTACCTTTCCATGGTAGCTTACTCATCCCTGCTTTCCAGCTTTTCCAAAATACATTTCAAATATTCCTATAAGCTTAGTGTTTAGTCAGTATGCCTACTTCTTAGCACTTGTCACAGTTTTAATGACACATTCGTGTCATTGATAGCTGTTTGCTACTATGCAGTTAGCTTCCTCTGGACAAGGACCTTACCTGTTTTTAGACTCCATTGAACCTAGCATAGTCTCTGGTACATTGATAGGTGGTAATAAACATTTAAAAATAAATAGAGGTGAAAGCAAGTAAGTGTGATATGTGAAGCTTGGTGTACAGAGTAATATCTTTCCTTTAGATAATTTACGAGAAACTGGTAATGCTACATGCCTACCCTCAAAATCTTTGCCTGGAACCCTGTACCAGGTACACAGAACGAAGGTAAAACACACAAGAACCTTTGAGTCCCACAGCCCATGCCAGACTTTGGGGGACGCCTGCGCACTGGCCTCCCGGAAATACGCAGGGGAGTGGGGCGGGGCTCCGGTAACCTAGGCAACATCCCGGAAGCGGTGGTCTACGTTAGCCTGTGGCGGGCCCAGCAGTTCTGAAACCTGAGGTTTTTAGTCGTGGTGGAGGCAACAGTCGGAAAACGGCAAGGCAGGTTGTACTGACCCGGCAGAGTCCTGTAGCCCCACCAAGCCTTATTGTTCGTGCTGCAGCGCGGGGGGAAAGGTGACGGCGTCTTTCTGTTCCCTCGGGATCCAAGCACCTGGGTAGAGGATCCTTACTACAGACAGCGCGCCTGCGACTCTGTGTTTTGAGAGTGTATTTGCGTGTCAAGATGCGTTACCTGGGTGTGTTTGTGTCTAGCGCGTGCCCTCTAGGAGCACCCCGAGTGGGAGCCAGTGCACCGCTTTCGGGTACTTCTGTATAGAATTTACAAGGAGTTACAGTCTAGTGGGAGTACGACTACCAAGCGCACTCGGCGACAGAGAGGGTCATTTAAGTCGATTGGATATCTGGTTAGGAAAGGGTTTTGAGGAGGGGCCGCTTGAATGAGTTTTGAGGAGCGAGTCGGAACTAACGCCGTGGAGGTGGGGATGAAAGTCTGAAAGGGTGTTCCAAGCAGAGCGTAAAGAATGGAACTATATATGAAGGTAAAGGTGAGAGCTTTGTGTTAGGATGTGTGGGAGAGGTGTGAGGAGAAAAGACTGGAAAGAAAAGTCAGCTTGGCCACACCGGGGAGAAGGGGACGGGAAGAGAGTATCTGAGTGCTAAGCTGAGTTGGAATCCATTTTGCAGGGAGGAGCTATTAAAATCTTTTGAGCTGTACTTTAGCCCTTTATTTGGGTAGGATTGACAGTGTTTGGAAAGAGGCCTTGTTTCTCCTTGATCAGTTTTCCACTAGCCAGAGTGGATTTTCTAAATCCCATCATAACTCTTTGCTTAAAATCCTTCAGTGGCTTCCAGTAGGTTTTTAGGATAGTGTTCAAGTTGCTGTGGCCACAAGGCCATGATCTGGCCTCTGCTTTTTAAAAAATCCTCATTCTAGCTTCTCATCTTCTCAAATCTTTGTTAGTCAAACTGAACTCACACACTTTGTAAATCCCTGCTCCACACCCAGCATTCTTTCCCCCACTTCTAACTTTTATTCATAGTTTAGCCCTCTGCTTAAACATTTTTTGAGGGAATTCGAGGGAGAAAGTGGCCTTTTCTAGCTATGTAGAGTGAGTTAGGTATTTCAACGACACTGAATTCACTTCCTACGATATGCTATTATTGCAATTACTCGTTTAAGTGTTATCCCATAAACTCTAAGCTCTGCGGACTGTTCTTTCTTGCTGTATCTGGTGCCTTGCTTTTGGCATGTGCTTTCAAAATATTTGTTGAAATAATATGAATGATGAAGTGAGTGAGTGCATGAGTGAAAGGCAGACCAGGAGAAATAATGAAAGCCCAGAAAAAACATGAGTAGTAGAGATGAGGAGGGCACAGATGAGAGGTATTTTCGAGAAAGAATGAATAGCTTCTGGTATCTGGCTATGATACAAGAAGGTTTTAAACTGGAGCAACTAGAAGCATGGTAATTCTATAAGTTCAGCTGAATTCAGCAGACATTTACTGAACAAGCCAATTATATATCAAGAACTAGAGGCTGGCAGGGAGAGGGGCATAGGTAATAAGCTGTATTTTGACTGCTGTATTTGAGATATTTGGGGGATGTATACAGAAGGCAGTTGGAAATGAACTGTTGATGTTTTGAAGAAAGGCGTGAATCCTTAATTTGGAACTCCTTTCACAGTTTGTGTACTCAGTGCATTTATAACTTTACTCAAGGGAGTGGATGAGATCAGTGAGGGAGAATGTGAACTCCCCGTTGGTGAGAGGATCTGAAGTTCTTGGTAATCTAGAAAGTGAGCTCCAGGGGAGCTGGCACCGTATTAGATTTGTTTCCTGTTTTATCTCCAGTGTCCTGCTGGTGTCTGGCATGTGGTAGACTCAAAAACAATTATAGTCTACAGCCATGCTACCCTGAATAAGCCTGATCCCGTCTGATCTCGGAAGCTGAGCAGGGTTGGACCTGGGTAGTACTTGGATGGTAGACTACCATGAAGACCAGGTGCTGTAGGTGTAAAAAAATAAAAATAAAAAAAAGAGATTGTAAACTGACAAGGTCCTTGCAATCTGTGAGGTCAACCAAGGGTTGCCTCGCTTAAAAAATAAAAAAATAAAAAAATTAAAACCCCAAACAATTATAGGATAAAGAGAGGGGGTGTCCAGTGAAAATACAGGGGCACTGGGATGAACTGGGTAAAGATCCTTGATTAGATGGTATGGAGCAGGGACCAATAGAGGCTGCAAACAAAAGGAGAAAAGACTAGGGGAGAAACCAGAAGAAAGAGTATCATGGAAACCAAAGGAGAGGAGACTTCCAGGAGTGGGAGTCTGTAGAGCTGGAAAGGCCTGAGAAATAAGAAGGGACCAATAATTTTAGCAATTAGGAAGCTATTAGTATTTTAGATTTTCTCTAAACAGGCCTAGATTTTCTAGGCTGTGCTGATTTTATTATTAGACTCCTTAGCACTTTATACCATCAGAATATCTCTATAGTCTCACATGCCAGCATGTAAACTATAGCTCCTTTATATCTGGTTTCTATAAGTGGTACACAGTCCCTTTGTTAAGATCACAAAGTCTGATCCTTGGTTAAGAAAAATGTGGTCACCATTATTGGTGATGAAGAGAACACTTCTCAGTGCAAAGATGGTCCTCATGTTATAGAAGCTTGAAGTGTTACTGGGACTTAGTAAACAAAAGTGCTGAAGTATGCCTCTCTTTCAGGAAGTATGCCTCTCTTGTTGGTGAAGGGCAGTCCAGAGATGGAATAGCAGCTTAATTATACCTTTGTGATCTTACTGTAAACAGGTTGAAATTTAGAGTTGGTCAGTCTGTTAGTTTCCTGTGCTGTAAAACAAATCACCATAAACTTAGTGGCTTAAAACAATACTCATTTATATCTCATAATTTCTGTGGGTCAGGAGTTTGGATGTGGTTTAGCTGGGGACTGTGCTTAAGGTCTCACAAAGCTGTGACTGAGGTGTTGGTGGTTTGTATTCTCATCTGGAGGCTCAACTTGGTAAAAGTCTGCTGCCAGGCTTACCTCACTCGGGTTGTTGGCAAAATTCATTTCTCTGTGGCTGTCTGACTGAGGAATCTCGGCCTTTTACTGACTTTCTGCTGGAGGCTACCCACAGTTCTCTGAGTTTCCTGCCACATGGCCCTCTTCATAGGCAGTCATAAACAACATGGCAGTTTGTTTCTTCAAGGCCAGCAGGAGAGAATCTCTTGCTGCTTTGTACGACTTGTATAATATAACGTAATCACATGAATGACATCTCCTCACATTTGACTTATTTTGTTGGATAAAACAAATTATAAGAAAAAATATACCCCCCACCCCACCCCCTGCCCCTGCCAAACCAGTCACAGGTCCTGCCTGAACTCAAGGTTAAGGGATTATACAGTGGCACGACTCATTGAGGGTCATCCCAGCTTTGCTGGGCCAAAGTGAAGTGGAAAAATAAAATAGCAACAGTCGTTTACTCTCTTAGTCCATTTGGGCTGTTATAACAAAATACTAGAGACTGGGTAGTTTATAAACAACGAATAGATTTCTCACAGTTCAGGAGGCTGGGAAATCTATGATCAAGGTGCCAGCATGATCATGTTCTTCCTGGTTCATAGCTGGCACCTTCTTGCTGTCTCTTCCATAGTGAAAGGGACAGGGATCTCTCTAGAGCCTCTTTCATAGAACACTAATCCCATTCATGAGGGCCCAGCCTCCCAAAGGCTCCACTTCTCAAAGGCCTCACCTCCTAAGACCATCCATCATCTTTGGGGGTTGGGATTCAACATAGGAATTTGGAAGGACACATTCAGACCATAGTATATACCTTAGTTTAACTACTGTTTTTGTTTGTTACATTTTCTTATGTGCATGTTGATAACTTCAGATTCACCCAAATAGTACTCATGTATTTGGTCAATTGTTTATATTAATTTTCTTATCACTTTGCTTAAGAAAAGCATTTTTGTTTGGATACACTGTATTTACCATCAGAAGTCACCATTGGTATACAAATAGCTATGATAAAAAATACTGATTTTCATAAATTTTTGATATTGTTTTATTGATAGCCTCATCAATGAAGGAAACAAGTATATGAGCCTTTTAACTGCTTTTGCATACTTCACATTCTTGGTTGATTTTTCAGAATTGAGGCTGGTGGAATTTCAGCCTCTGAATAAGTATATTTTAAATAATGTAACTTGAAATGAATTATTTTATGTGTAACCCAGGCTTATTATAGAAAGTTTAGAAAATATAGAACTGACCAGAGATAACTCAATACTAGTAATGTTTTTTAGAAGTGCATTATATTTAGTCAGTCAGACTTGGTTTTGAGTGTCAGTTCCCAGCTCTGTCCATTATTATTTGTGTGACTTTGAGCAATATACTTAATGTCTCTAAGCCCCATTTCCTCATTTGGGAAAGGAGGTTAATAGTTGTTGTTACTGACATCGTCATCATTAATCCTTATACACAATTTAGTATGTGCTAGACAAGGGTTCTAAGCACCTTATATATTTAATTAGTTCCATTTTCTACTTAGTGGCAAAGCTGGGATGTAAACCCAGACTGTCTGGTTTCAGACTTTTCTCTTAACCACTGTTATCTGAAGAAAGTACATGTTTCATAGGGTTGTGGGATTAAATGTGAAGCTCTTAGCACAGATAAGTGTTTATTAATTATGTATATTGAATCATTGGGAATATACTATACACAGAGTTCTGTATTCAACTTTTTACACTTAAATTTTTATGTATTTTCCTGTTATTGATATTCTTTAATATAATTTTAATAGTGCATAATTCACCAAATAGATTTACTGACATTTTGATTTTTCTGTTTCTGCAGAGTAAAGATCTAAGTGGTTAAAGATACATTAGAAAGCTTTTTTCTAAACAATTGTTATATTTTTTCATTTTTTTTATAACAGCTAATTGAGATATAACTCACATACCATGAAATTTACCTCTCTAAAGTATACAATAGGTTTTTAGTATACAATAGTCTCCCCTAATCCATGGTTTTGCTTTCTGGGTTTCAGTTACCCACGATCAACTATAGTCCGAAAATATTAAATGGAAAACTACAGATAATTTTGGGGAGAGATCACATTCACATAACTTTTATTACAGTATATTAATTGTTCTATTTTATTATTATAGTTGTTAATCTCTTACCATGCCTAATTTATAAATTAAACTTTATCATATATATGTATGTATAGGAAAAGTATGTATAAGGGTTCAGTACTGACCATGGTTTCAAGTAGCCACTGGGAGTCTTGAAATGTATTCCTTTTGGAGAAGGGGGGGCTAGTATATTTACAGAGTTGTGCCATCATCACCACTATCTAATTGTAGAACATTTTCACCACCCCAAAAAGAAATTCCATGTCCATTATCAGTCACTCTCCATTCCCTCCTCCCTCCAGACCCTGCCAGTCACTAATCTGCTTTATGTCTCTATGGATTTGTCTTTCCTGGATATTTCTTATAAATGGAATCATACAATATATGGCCTTTGGTTTCTGGCTTTTTCCTCTTAGTGTAATATTTTCAGGGTTGATCCATGTTATAGCATATATCAGTACTTCATTCCTTATATTGCCAAATAATATTCCATTGTATAGGTATACCATATTTTATTTATCCATTCATCAGTTGGTGGACATTTTAGATGTTTCCATTTTTTGTCTATTAAGAATAATGCTGCTATAACATTCATGTACAAGTTTTTGCATGGACATATGTTTTCAATTCTCTTGGGTATTTACCTAGGACTAGAATTGTTGGTTCACATGGTAACTCTGTGTTTAACTTTTTCAAGAATTGCCGAACTGTTTTCCAAAGAGGCTACACTATTTTACATTTCCAGTAGCAGTATATGAGGATTACAGTTTCTTTAAATTCTCACCAATGCTTGTGATTTTCATCTTTTTCATTATATAAACATTCTATTGGTATGAGGTGGTATCTCATTATGGTTTTGATTTGCATTTCCTTAATGACAAATGATGTTTGAACATCTTTTCATGTATGTATTGGCTCTTTGAAGTATCTTTTTTTTGGAGAGATGTCTATTCAGATTTCTTAGCCCTTTAAAAAATAGATTATTTGTGTTTTTATCGTTGAGTTTTAAGAGTTCTTTATATATTTGGGATACAAGTTCCTTATGAGATATATGATTTGCAAATATTTCCTCTCATTCTTTGGATGTCTTTTTACTTTCTTGATGATGTACTTTAAATCACAGAAGTTTTTAATTTTGAAGGAGTCCCAATTTATTTTTTCATCAGTTGCTTGTGTCATGTCTAAGAAACCATTGCTTAACCCAAGGTTCATGACGATTAATGTTTATATTTTCTTTTAGGTCTTTTCTACTTTTAGCTCTTACGTTTAAGTTAGAGGTCCTACCTCATTCTTATTCAAAAGGATATCCAGTTGTTCCAGCACCATTTATTGAAAAGGCTGTTCTTTCCCCCATTGAATTGCTTCTTGGAATTCTTGTTGAATATAAACTGACCATAAATGTAGTTTGTTTTGGACTTCTTTTTCATTTCATATTTTTAAAATGGTATTTATTTACACCTACAGCATGACCTTCACATTTGGCTAACTCTCTGTCCCTTAGATTTCTTATCTTCAAAACGAGTAATAAATAGTAAATATTTCATGAGGTTATCGTGAGGATTAAAGTGGGTAATATGTGGGAAGAGTTTAGAACAGTACCTGTAGAAAGCACTTAGTATATGTTAGCTAATGCCATCATTACCATCGCCATTGTCATCATCATCACCATCATCACTACCATCACTGGCACCATCATAAAACTTGTGTTATTTTCTAAGTCGTATATGATTTATCTCCTTTGGTGCATTGTAAACCCTGAAATTAGATACTGTGTTTAAAGAGTAAATTTGGTAAGAGTGAGATAGGACAGAAAGCAAAGAGGATTGAGGGTACACACTTGAGAAACACTTGGATTTAGGCATCTTTATTACAGTAGACTAAATGATTTTTAAAAATATGTACTTAAAGAAAATACTGGAGTCTTTGTTTTATGATAATTTTGGAGTAAGGGAGTCAGCTTGAAAGTTCTGTGATTAGGTGTATAAAGATGTTCTAGAATAGGAGTCATGTATATGTGTTGCTTTTTAAAAGCTATATATATAAGTCTTGTAAAATCCTAGTGTTCAGGGACTGAGTCTTTTTCTAATTTTGTGTAATGTTTAGTCCAGTGTCTTTAGCATTCCTATTTTAAGAGTGCTGAACAAATGTTGGCAGTTTTCAAATTCTTGTTTAGTGTTAATAATCACTTCTATTTAGTATTATGTGAAAAATAGACTAGAAATGGTGTTGTAACTCATTTGTTCTCTAAAATTTAGCTACCTTTATTTAAGGTAGGGACATGAGTATCTGGTAGTGATTTGAATGTTAGAATACTTAAAAAAGAACTCCAGTTCTCTTTTGGCCTCCTCCTCTTGTATTCATACTGTTAGCATATGACTGACATTTTTTCTATTAATTGTGAATTTATATAATTGATGAAAAAGTTTTTGATTACTGTCCTGGTGCTCTGCATTCCTAGAGTTTTTAATTAAGCAAATATGTACAAGTTATTGCTTTGAAACCTCTTTTATCATGGTTATCAGTATCAATTTTCTATTAATTGTGAAGTGAAAGAACCAAGTCTTTTGGTAGCCTATTCCTTTTATTATGCTTAAAATTTTCTTCTCATGTTTTAAAATTTATTTTCCTAGATCTCTTTTTCCCTCTCTGGTGATGCTTAATTACTAGTTTTTCTTATATTTTAAAATTTTGATATATTATTACTCCTAGATGTCATTTGTCAGAGTGAACCGTTACTGTCCCCGGGGAGGAGGAAGGAAAGCCCTGAAAGTAAAGAAGAAGAAATCACCAGTGAAGCAAGAATGGGATGTAAGTCTAGGTGGGATGATAAGCAATGTAACATTACTCTGGAGGAATGGCGCTCGTCACTCAGCATGGTGCTCTCAGTGGGGCTCAGCATGTAATAGAGTGGGATGGGTTTCTGGGCATATTACAGCCTAGGTCTTGGAGGAAAGAGCAGAATTTTTGGCGGAGTTGTTTTTAGAATACATGTGTCCAGGCTGTAACCTCTATTTCTTTTGAGGAACTGGAATCTTGAGGGGATGGGGAATGTGTTTTAAAAGCACCTCCCCCGCTTCCCCCAACTCTACTTTGAGAACTCACTGCTTTAAGGCCACTCTAACTACAACCAGTGTCTCTGATGTCTGGATCTTTGTGGTTCTTTTTTAGATTTGCCCATAGCAACCAGTGATACCATAATCATATGAGTGGCATTTTTGGCTGAAAAATTGGGTGATCCTTGCTCTCTTACCCCTCACATTGTTTGTTGCTCACCTCCAAAAGCTGGTTACTTCAGTACAAAGATTGTCTTAAGATACTAAACAAGTCTCAAGTACTTGGGACATGATCCCTGGCTTCTACCCTGAATGCTGCCTGGTATTAACTAAGGGCATTTTTATCTTTTGCAGCCCAGTATTTGGGTTTGGAGCAGGAGACTTTAGGTGCCTGTACTTCCTGTTTTTAGGAGTAACTAGTCAGGGACTAATTTGGATCTCAGGGACTTTTAGATTTGCGACCAACTGTCGTAGCCAGTTATCTTGGACAAACTGATGACCTTTGGAAATGGGACAGGGATTTCTCTGTGTTTAGATTATACATTATACAAACTTCATCTTTTATTATGCTATGTTCTATGCTTAAGGTGTTTGCATGATCACAAACTGAACGTCTCTATAGTGATCACAGTTTATCTTTTAGGAATCTTTAGAAGTGCTTTATTCCATTGAATACAATTTGAAAATTAATAAATTTATCTAATACTCATTTGAATTATATACTACCCTGTTTTGTTCATTGTTTTTATAGTATAATGTATGCGTGCTTGGTGAATTTAGTCTTTATTTTTGGTAAGAGACCTAAAAATAGTTTGTTATTTTCTACAAGACATCTAAAAATTATCCATATTAATGTTGAAATTGAGAATACTGGTTCGTGAAAAGAAAGACTTTTTGATCCCAGGATTTTCAATTCATTTTCAGCCGTTAAAATCCAGTACATACTCACACCTAAATACACATATATGAACAATATCTATTTATAGGTATGATATAACTTTCTGAAGAATGTGAAAAAAGTATGATAATAAGTTTGAATAACAATTTACAATTATTTCAATTTAAATACATTTGTTTTATGTATTATGTAAATATATATTATGTAAAAATATTAAAAAATTTTATTTCAATTTAAAATAGGAATTTTATCTTGCTAAAATGTGATGAATCAAACTCTTTAACTCTTCAAAGAAATATTTTTTGGAGCGTAGCATGCTTAATTAAATATAGTCTTTTAACTGAGAGCCTTCTGGCATGTAAAAAAAAGGTACAGAAAGCTTGAACTAATGAAAGAAGGCTTTTGGAAAAAAGGAAAATGAATTTCATAAAAAAACAAACTGAAACTGATTTCAAACAGTTTTTTTTAACTTAGTCTAAAGAGAATTTTTCCTATAAGAAAATTACACAAAGAAAGTGAATAAACTTTATCTGTCTATCTGTCTATCTAACTATCTGTCTGTCTGTCTATCTATCTATCTATCTATCTATCTATCTATTTATCTATCTATCTATCTTTTTAAATTAAGTTTATTGGGGTAACATTGATTAATACAATTATATAATTTTCAGGTGTACATTATCATTTGACATCTACATATTCTATTGTGTGTTTACCACCCAAAGTCCAGTTTCCTTCAGCTACCATATATTTGATCCCCTTTACCTGCTTCACCCTTCCCCTGCTCCCTTTTTTGACCCCCTTTACCCCATCTACCTACCCCCCGCATACCCTACCCTCTGGTACCACTAGTCTATAGTCCATGTCCATGAGTCTCTGTTTGTTTGTCCTGTTCCTTTGTTGCTTTTAGGTTTATATCTCACATATAGATGATATCATGTGATTTTCAGCTTGTTCTGTCTGGCTTATTTCGCTTAGCATGATTATCTTGAGTTCCATCCATGTTGTCGCAAATAGCAGTATTACATCTCTTCTTATAGCTGAGTAATATTCCATTGTATATATGTACCACAACTTCTTTTGCCAGTCATCTATCATAGGGCATTTTGGTTGCTTCCTTGTCCTGGCTACTGTGAATAATGCTGCTGTGAACATTGGTGTACAAATATCTTTATAGATATGAGTTTTCAAGTCATTGGAGTAAATACCCAGTAGAGGGATTGCTGAATCATATGGTAGATCAATTCTTAGTTTTTTGAGGAACCTCCATACTGTTTTCTATAGTGGCTATACCAGTTTGCAGTCCCATCAGCTGTGTATGAAGATTCCTATTTCAAAAGTAAATAAACTTTAAAATCTTATTTTAAAACACCCATTAAATACTAATATTTGTAAGAATCCTTTCTTTTTTTTAAGGAAAGTTCTTTTTTGCAGAGTACTGTGAATGATTTAACAGTTCATCGGGCAACTCCTGAAGATCTGGTAAGTTTATTATCAAAAGTTAAAATTTATTTAATATTTTATTTGATATTTGGTTTCTAACCTTTAGAAATGAAACCAGAGGCACTTCTTGGAAGTCATTCAGTTATATTTAATCTTGCTTAAGTCTATATAAAATCATAAAACATATCTTCTGTACTTCCTGATTTTACCTAAGAATATTAATTAGCATGTATTAGAATTTCATTAGATAGGTTTGGTTTACAGTTGAAATCTCTCTAGTCCCGTATTGCCCTGTATACATCTATCATCTTTTCCTATCTATAGATATTTTCAGCATTAT
The DNA here is from genome assembly GCF_902729225.1 of Pteropus medius. Lineage (NCBI taxonomy): Eukaryota > Metazoa > Chordata > Mammalia > Chiroptera > Pteropodidae > Pteropus > Pteropus medius. The sequence continues at coordinate 326,063 of NW_024351543.1, read as the reverse complement.
TTACTATTTCTTCCTGACACAAACATACTAGTCTAGTTAATGTAGTCATTTATTCCTTGAACCAGGGCATCTATATTTCCACATCTGAGCCCCAATTCATGCTATTTTTCTTACTTGGAATAGTTTCCCTACCTTCTTCTCAACCTCTCCAAATCTTACTTTCCTTTCTTATCCTAGTTCAAGTCTTACTTTATTTTTTAAGTTTGTAGTATAGTTTTTATTTTTTTAAAAACAGCTTGATTGTGATATAATTCAACATACCATAAAATCCACTCTTTAAAGTATAAAATTTATTGATTTTTAGTATATTTACAAAGTTAAGCAACCATCATCACATTCTAATTTTAGAACATTTCATCACCCTCCCAAAAGAAACTCTGAATCCATTAACAGTGACTTCCTATGCCCCACCCCCACTCTCTCCCCAAAAATCTCTAGCAACAACTAATCTACTTTATATATGAATATGCCTATTCTGGACATTTGGGTTGTTTCCACTTTTTGACTATGTGGATAATGCTGCTGTGAACATTTATGTACAAGTTTTCGTGTGAACATATGTTCTCAGTTCTTTTATGTATATTCGTGGGAGTAGAATCACTATGTCCTATGATATTTCTATTACTTAACTTTCTGAGGAACTGCCAAATTGTTTTCCAAAGTGGCTGCATCATTTACATTCTCATTAGCATGTATGACAGTTCCGGTTTCTCCACATCTTTTGCCAACACTTGTTATTGTCATCTTTTTGGTTTTAGTTCTCCTAGTGAGTGTAAAGTGGAATCTCATTGTGGTTTTGGTTTGCATTTCTCTAATGACTAATGATGTTGAACAGTTGAACATCTTTTCATGCGCTTAGTGGTCGTTATTGGTTGTAGTATCTTCTTTGGAGAAATGTCTATTTAAAGTTTTTAGTCATTTTAAAATTGAATTATTTGTGTTTTTATTGTCGTAAGAGTTCTTTATATATTCTGGATACAAGTTCCTTATGGGATATATGAATTGCAAATATTTTCTTCCATTCTTTTGGTTGTTTTTTTACTTTCTTGATAATGCCCTTTGAAGTACAAAAATTTTTAATTTTGATGGAGTCCAATTTATTTTTTTCTTTTGTCATTTATACTTTTAGTATCATATCTAAGAAACCATTATTTAACAAGGTTTACAAAGATTTACTTTTAAGAGTTTTATAGTTTTAGCTCTTATGCTTAGGTGTTTGATCCATTTTGAGTTAAATAGTGTATATAGTATGCAGTAGGGTTCCTCTTTCATTTTCTTGCAAATGGATATCCAGTATGCCAAGCACCATTTTTAAAAAAGACTGTTCTTAGTTTGGACTCTTAATTCTATTTCACTGATATATGTCTATCCTTTTGCCAGTACCACACTCTTGATGATTATAACTTTGTAGTAAGTTTGAAGTTCTACTTTTTGAAGCTGCCCAACATTTGGTATCTCTTCTGAACTGTTGTTATACTTAGTACCTCAGTATAAGGCATTGAGTATGTGCCATCTAATGCATATCGTTGATCTTTATATATATATGCCCAGTCTTCCTGGGCAGATTAAGTGCTTTTGAAGGATAGGAACCATATCTTCCATGTCTTTGTGGATCTAGGAATCTTAATCCTGGTAAGCACTCATTAAATGTTCGTTGAGAATAATAATGATGCTCGACTGACTTAATTCTTTTTTAATTATGAAAAATTTCAAACATGTGAAAGCACAGACATATACTGCACTTTCCCATATACTGTTTACTCAGATAAAATGTTATTAAAATTTAACATAATTGCTTCATTTATCATAGTATTTTCTCACTTCACTGAAGCATTTTAAAGCAAGTCCAAGAGAACATATAATTTTGTGCCTACATATTCAGGTTCTATTTTAAAAAGTATAGACATTTGCTTACATATGCAAATGCCACAATGCCATTATCACATCTAACAAAAGTAGTAAGTTTTTGGCATTACCTAATTCCCAATCCGCATTCAAGTTTTCCTGGTTGTCTTAAAAATGTCATCTTCATTTGATTTTTGCTAATCGGAATTGTTTTACATAGTATTTAGTTCTTAATCTCTTAATGAACTGATTTCTTATTTACACGGTGAAAACTCAGCAGTAAATTTTGTCAAATGCCGTACAGATTTTGTTCATATCCATAGTTTTGAATAATAAAGTCAGTATTTGCTTTTTTTCTCTAGCTACCTCAGCGAACTCCTCTCCTTTAACTCTTAAGCTGTGGCTCATATCTCTGCTACTGCTTCAGGAATTCTACTTCCCTGTAGTTTCTCATCTCCAGTGACCCACTCTACCTGCAGCCATCGCAGGGCTGTAAAAACACTGCATTGTTAGTCCTTGGTGGTGGTGTATGAGTATCATGTAATGGGTGTGTCTTTGCCAAAGATGACTCAGTGAGTTTTGTACCTTTTACATTGTGCTCAGTCATTAAGGTTGTGTGTGTGTGTGTGTGTGTGTGTGTGTGTGTGTGTGTGTGTGTAGTACACGTACACATATAGGTAACTGAAAAGTTTCATAAAACAATTTAATAAAACAATTTACTATGTGTAATGTGTCAAAATATTTTCTATTTTCTATTCTATTTTATTTAAAATACATTGGTTTTGACCCACGAATTGATTTTTACAACTCATTAAATGAGTCCTAGCATATATTTTGAAAAATACTAGTTTATTGGATAGTTTAGTACAAAGGAAATAGAAATTAATATACTTTTCATTTCATCTTTTAGCTAGGTCTAGTAGTTCTAGATACTTTTTACATCTTTTTTGAAAATTTAGAAGACTGAAAACTTTGGCTATGCCTATAAATAAATATACATATGTTGAACCAGAAAAAATAAAAAAAGATGAAAGTATATTTGGTGGTCCTACCATCTGAAAGGCAATTTCTTTGTTCCTGACACATTCTTTAATAGTCTTTTTTTCTGTATAGATACGTCGTCATGAAATACACAAGTCAAAGAATAGGTCATTAGTACACTGGGAACTCCAAGAAAAAGCTTTGAAGAGAAAATGGAAGAAGCAGAAACCGGAAATTTCTAATCTTGAGAAAAGGAGATTGTCTATCATGAAGGAGGTAACGCTAAACTGCTATTTTTAGAGTTAGAAAGACAAGAGATAATTTCTCTTTTCCCTCAAATCTGATTGATTTTGGAGAGATTCCAGTAATGACTGCAGCCTTATTCAATGATCTACACATGGACTTGGAAAAATGCAGCAGTGACATTTAGAATCTAGTTTCGTGGTTTGAATTCCTGCCCTACAACTTACTAGCTATGTGACCTTTAACAAGTTATAACTTCTCAGCCTGAATTTTCTTATCTTTAAAATGGGACTAACACTATTTGCCTGATTATACTGTTATGAGATTTCTACAGTGATTAGCACAGTCCTTGGCACGTAATTAGTGCATTATAGTATATATAAGCTGCTATAATTATTTTTCTCAGTTCATATGCAGTGCTGTTACATCACTTTGCAAAAAATGTTGTGTGTTTGTCCAGCAAGTTAGTTAGTAAGCCACTTGTTTTTGGCTTAATCTTATACCAGATGTAGGGTGTTCGGACAAGTAATCAGAAGTGTCCAAATAAACAATATGGGAAATAAGAGAAAGCTATGGCAAAAAACTCTTCTTTTTCTTGGGCTGAAATCATTGTGAAAGAAATGTGCTTAGTGTTGCTTCTTGTTCGGTGTTGAAGCTTATGCCATTTGGCTGTCTGGGTGATCTTTCAAGGCAGCTTTAAATCACATTCTGTCTTGAGGAATTCATTAGGCTTCTTAGTGAAATGTGAAAGTCTTGATCTTATAAATCATCAGGAAGAATTATATTTACCAAATAAATGTTTACATGAGCTTTAAAAAAAGAACAGTGGATTAAGAAAGAATGGTTCCTTACAGATAAGTATCTTTTGGTGATCTTGAATAAGTCACGTACATTTAAATGTTATATGGTAATTCTCAGTGAAAGGCCTATGAACATACATCTGGCCAGGAAAAAAGGCACCCTCTTTGGGGTGACTCTTTTGTTTCCCTTCCCTATTTACTCCTGCTCATGTTCTGAATTTCTTATGCAAGTAATAGATGTGGTAGAAGTATAGATTAACAGAAGAGTGGTGAGAAACGATGAGTGAAATTTCTCTGCTTTCTTTCTATAGTGCCACTTCCTCAGGCTCTAGTGTTTCTCAACCCTGACTACACATTAGAATTGTTCATGGTGAGAACTTCTTTTAAAAAATAAGTATATCTGGACCCAAATTCGTCTATACTCAGATATTCTGATTTAGCAGACCTGGGATGTGGCCTACTTAGATGTTTTTTAGACAATTCCTATGTAATTTAAATATGTTGCCAGTGTTAAGAACCTCTGCCATTAGTAGGGTTCAGGTATTTCCACTTAATGATGTATCTTGGAGGTTATTCCATGTCAGTACTTAGCAACCTACCTTTTCTTTTTAATGGCCAGGTAGTATACAGATGTACCACAGTATTTAAATATTTATCTAGTGCTTTATTGATGGACATTTAGGTTGTGTGTTAAAGTATACTTTAAGCTTCTGGAAAAAACAAAAGACCCCAAAATAGAATGATTTAAATAAAATAGAAATCTATTTCTCTCACTAAACAGTTCAGAGGTAAATGGTAGTTGGTAGTGGCTCTGTCTGCATTTTATATGTCTTTCATTACATGACTTCCAGTACAGAATAGCTGTTTCAGCTTCCTTTAGCTGTTTCCCAGCCAGAAGGAAGCAGGACTGGCTTATATCCTATTGGTCAAAAATATATCACATGACCATTCTTACCTGCTTGAATGGTTGGGAAATCTAGCTATGTACTTAGCTAAAACCTGGGAGTTCTGCTGTTAAAGAGAAAATGGAAAGAAAGAATATTAGCAGATAAGTAGCAGTGTCTGCCACCTACAGATGGTTTCTACCCTTGCCACTATAAATAACGAATATCCTTGAATATGTTTTTGGGTACATGTATATTTGTAGGATAAATTCTTAAAAGTAGAATTACTGAGTCAAGAGATATGCTCATCTATTATTTCAGTGTTGCTAAATTTGTAACGACTCTGTTAAGGGATGTGATGTGAGCAAATGAAGAAGCCTCCTTGGGCTATCTTCTTAGGCTTAATCATGTATTAGAGCTACCAGGATCCATCCCCCAGAAGTTAGGCTCTGAGATTAACATAAAATAAGAGTAAAGTCCTTTGGCCAGCATAATCTTAGATTCATTCTTCGTGTGATGCACTCATGTTATGAGAATCAATAAAATAAGTTTCCAAATCCAAATCAGAGAAAGGGAGGCTGTGATAGAGATTTTATAAATTCCAAAGGTGTAATAACTTCTCACATCTCTTTATAATTTCCCAATTCCATCTGGTTTTTATTACCACAGAACAAAAGTGCTAGGATAAATTTTTGATAATGTTTTTGAAGGGATCTTGACTGATCCTTTGAAAATCTAAGATGTATACCATCTCATAAGTTTGGTTTTGTGCTCTGCGGACCCTCTGGGGAAGTCATACATACTCATAGAGCTTGGTTTACCTATCAAGAGGATGAGTTTTATCAGAGAGGAGTGATAAATCTATAAAGAGCAAAGCAAAGCCAATACAGTGACCTCTGGCCACTCAACCCATCTGCTCCAAGGAGCCTGGGCAGAGACTAGCAGCGGGCAGCAGGGCAGTGGCTTTACTGGAGATCTCATTATACTTGACATCAGATCTTGATATGATAAAATTATTCCTCCACAATCTTTATTTCAATAAGAGGTCCATGCTTCTTTAAAACATAGTAAACACTTAAAACTACCATTAAGAAATATACTTTGTGCAATTTTTCTAGTGCGATACATTATAATGCTCCATTTGCTCTCTTTTCTAAGCTCTAATTGTACCTACTTGCAAGATGGCTAACCAGGAATAGAAATTTAGTGCATGGCATAATATAATTTAAGTCGTAACAACATTCTCAAATATTTCTAGAGTGGTATACAGGTTTTCAGTGTGTACACATCCTTTTAACACCTCTGTGGGGTTGGGGAGGTGGTTATATTTTCATTTATATTTCAGGAAACTAAAAAGGTCAGATTTTGCTTAGTATCTTTTGGCTGGGCCTAGGATCCCTGTCTTCTGGCTCCAAATAGACTGTTTGCCTAATACCATTCCAAAGCTTAACTCTTTGTACAAGGAATAAATTCCGGACTTTATTCTCACCAATTAAGCCAGTCAGTCTACCTGCTTGGCCATAGCAGGAGAAGAAGGGGGAAGAGTCAGAATGTGACTCTTGTTATTTTTCTCTGTGTCTTAAAGCAGTAACTGAAGTCATATTATATATTTGCTTACATGGTCTAGAGAAATTCTGGTAAGAGCATTTGTTACTAGATGTCTTATTCATTTGAGTCAGTGTTGGAAACTAGAAAGTTTCCAATTTTGAGACTCCTTTCAACTTAAGAATGCCATCTGGTGGTAGTGGGTAGAGTTGACTTGCTTTTACTTTAGCCTGTGTAAATATGAAAGTTCCTAAGTTGAAATTGTGTAATCAGAGGTACTACTGTAATGGTATTTTTTGGGTTCACATCCCTTCAGGATAAAAACCCGAATTGTTTATAAATACAGAAAGGAGCAACAATTTTTGTTTAATGCCTCCAAACTCATATCTTACATCATGTTTTTTAAGTTGTGGGTGGTGATCTTGTTAGTAGATTATGCAGTAATTTTAGTGGTTGAGACCTCTGAGTTTATGGCTCAAAGATTCTTAACTTTAAACAGTATGTTTCAAATTGTGGATCACAACTTGTTAATGGATTGTGAAATCGTTAGTAGATTACAACCATCATTTAAAAAAAGTAGAGTAGAAACTAAAAAGAAAATATCAAAACGGTTTTCAAATATTAAGGTTAAATAAAACTTTTATTTTGTTATATGTTTACATTTACGTGGGTGTGTACTGGGCCACTATTTAACAATCTATTTCTCAGGATTGCAGCCAAGCATTTGAAATCCACTAATTATTGTAATAGCCCCATCTACTGGTTCTTAAGAATATTTCCACTGAAGGATTTTAGTAAGGTAGTGAACCTATGGTTATTTTTATGCTCTCTGCCTTTGTATGGACTTTTCCTTTGTGATTTGATAAGTGTATGTGTGTATGCGTGTGTACGTGCGTGTGTGTATATTTATTTATTTATTCTGAATAATAATATTTATTATTAACATATGTCTAGATTCTTTCTGATCAATACCAGATGCAAGATGTATTGGAAAAATCTGATCATTTGATGGCTGCAGCAAAAGATCTGTTTGTTGATTTTCCTCGTAGGCGCACAGGTAAAATATTCAAAACAAAAGCTTCTTTTTCTTACTAACTGTGGTTCACAACTGGTTATTTGGGAGAATTTAAAATCTTTTTTCAGGCATCATATTATTTTTATTATAGGTATTCTAGAGCGGATAGCAAAAGTTGTTAGGCATAGATTCATTATAATCTGTTTGCTTTTCACTAAGAATATTAACTATTACAAATTACTCAGCTAAGGAAAAATAAATTGTTATTATATTTTATGGCATAATGCAGGGGTCCCCAACCCCCGGGCCTGGTACCGGTCTGTTGCCTATTAGGAACTGGGCCACACAGCAGGAGGTGAGTGGCGGGCCAGCGAGTAAACCTTCATCTGTATTTGTAGCTGCTCCCTCCAATGCTAACATCACAGCCTCAGCTCCCTCTCAGATCATCAGGCATTAAATTCTCATAGGAGCACTGATCCCTGGTGCCAAAAAGGTTGGGGACTGCTGATGTAATGTATAAGATTTTATAATTTAAAATACAACTTAATTTTTAGTTTATTAGTATTAAATTATCATATAATTAAAGTATTTGTGTTTATATGTAATTTGAATAAAGCTTAATTTGAAACCTAAAGCAACTTCAGCCTCTCTCTAAAAGGAACTTCACCTCTTCTCAGATATACAGCATTATTCACTTTAATTTGTTTAGAATCCATTCTTTATCTTAATCCCCAAAAAGAAATCATTAGTTTTTAGTTTAAGGTTTGAATCCTGGCTTGGCCACTTATCAGTGTGACTCTGGGCCAGTTGCTGCAGGTTTCTGAGTTTCAGTGTACTTACTGATCTAAAATAATAATGGTAACAACTTAATAGGATTTTGTGAGAGCAACATGATTTAATATATATAAAAGCATTTAGAATTGTACCTGTCATATAGTAAGTACTATGTAAATGTGAGCTGCTATTGTTAAAGATTTTCATATGATGACACAAACCTATGGCAGTGTATAGTGCTTATGAAGTCACTTTAATTAAATGAAACAAAATCATTATGACCTTTTCCTTCTGCAGGGTTTCCAAATGTAACAATGGCTCCTGATTCCTCTCAAAGTCCCATTGTGGTAAATCAAGACCCTGTCACCCAGGCTATTCTTAGTGAATCTGTCATAGAGCCTCAGGTAATGTGCTCTACTTGCAGCCACAATGCTACTTATTGGTATTTGATCTTGAGTTGATTTGATCTTGAGTTGATTTCTTAAGGTATCTGAGTTGGCTCAAAGTGTTTTTTGTTTTTTGTTACATGCTATACCTGCTATAGTTGTTATGAGGATCAGCTGAGATAGGTTATGTAAAGAGCCTAGCATAATACCGTGTACTAGATCTTCACTGAATGTTAATCTCTTCTAATATGTTAGTATGCTTAAAAGGTAGTTACTAGGAAACTTGGAATTTATTGACCAGTTACACGGGGAAATTATAGTAGTAAAACATTACCCAGTTGCATCCTAACCTAATTGGAACTCTTAATTAATCAAAATGTGTAGAATTTTGAGATAGTAACATTTTTTTAAAAGCCCAGGAAGAATTTAATACTAAAATAAAACTCATGAATGATTAGGACTCAGTACCTGTTTAATGCAGTTTCTTAGTTATTTATATCTTCTTTGAAAAAAGGAGAATCATTAATTAGAGGGATGATCCTAGGGAATACAAGATCGAGAATGATTAAAGACTTGTTAAGTATACTGTTTTGTACTTACAAAGGCAATTAAATTGAATGTTATACGTTTTTTAAATAGCCACAACCTATTAGCCATATTGCTATCAAAAAATCATTTATATTTTGGCACTTACTAAAAAGTTAGCTTTCAGATAATCATGGTCTCTATCATAGGGCTGCATAGTGGCAAGAGATGAGATTAGAGAGGGAGGAGCTAGGTCATGAAGGGCGAAGGAACAGAAAGTACAAGTAGAGCCACTAAAGAATTTTAAGAGGAACAGTCATGATGAAATTGACTGTGGTGTGGAAGATGGACAAGACTGGCAAGAGGATCTGGTTAAAAGACTTAGGTTGGAATCTTAGTGAAAAGTTGGGAGGACCTGACCCAAAGAAAGTAGTGGCAGTAGGGAAGAAGGTATAGAGGAAGAGGGATAGATTGACAGATTAAAAAGGGGTAGAAGTAACAGAATTAACAAGGTGGCTGACAAATGAGAAGGAAAGATAATTCCCAGTTGCTGGCTTGAGCATCTGAGTAGATGGTGATGCTGTTTATGGTCCTAGGTAATATGGCAGGAACAGGGTTTCTGGAAGAATGATGGGAGAGACTTAGGGAAATGATCATTTTTAGACATGTTGAGTATATATGTGTAGGATGTTTTACCAGGGATATCTTTTAGGCTTTTAGCCAGTTGGATATAAATGTCTAGGGCTTAAGAAAGATCTAAGTAGAGACAGAGATTTGGAAATTAATAGCATTGACTCATAATTGCAGCTTTGATATTAGAAAGTCATTCAGAAAGTGAGTCAGATGAGAGGAGAAAAGGTCCAAAGGGAGGACCTTGAATCACATCATCTATAAGGGAAGGGTAGAAAAAGAAGAACCAAAAAAAGGTTGGGAAGGAATGGCCAGAAGAATAGAAGAAAAACCAAGAAAATATAGTATTATAGAAACAAAAAGAAGAGTGTATCAAGATTTTAAAGGAAAAAAATAAGTAGTTATTAATATCTAATGAGTCAGAGAAATAAGGGAAGGCAAGGACTGAAAAATATCCATTTGATTTAGGAACAAGTGTGGTGATGTTGACCTTGCAGAGAGCAGTTTGAGTGGAGAAGCAAAGAGAGAAGATAGGTCGTAGCTGGAGGGAGGCGGCGGGGATATAGGGTCAGGATAAGATGGGAGAGACTTGCTCTCATTTAAATGTGGATGAGCTGAAGCCAGAACAGAGAGAGAAGTTGAAGATGCAGAAGAGAGAAGGGGCAATTAATGGAGTGGAGGAGGTGAGAGGGTTTGGGCTGTAAAACACATGGAGGGATTATCCTTAGAAAGAGGGACCTCTGTTCTGTTATAGCAAAAAGAACAGATGAGAGTATATATAACTAACTTGTGGTTTTATTCTTATTTTTGTGTTGAGAAAGGCTCTTAATGAACTAGACGATGGTGAAGAAGAAGAAGAAACTGTTAACAGCCAGTCAGAAGAAAGTGAGAATGAATTAGATAACTCTCTAAATTCTCAGTCTACCATGCATGCAGACAGGTATGTATATATGGCATAAATATCTACAACACTTTTTTTTTTATAGCTGTTTTTTTTCTGGCTTTATTGAGATACATTGACATATAATATTGTGTAAGTTTAAGGTGTACAACTTACTGATTTTATACATTTATATATGCAAAATGATCACCATTGCATTATCTAATACTTCCATCACATTATATAATTATTATTTCTTTTTTGTGGTGAGAATATTTAAGATCTATTCACTTAGCAACTTTAAAGTATATAATACAATATTATTAGCTATAATCACCATGTTGTGCATTAGACCCCCAGAAATTATTCATCTTATTACTGGAAGCCTGTACCTTTTTAATGTCTTCTCATTCCCCTCCCTTCCCCTCTCCCCCCAGCCCCTGGTAACCATGATCCTACTTTGTTTCTGGGAGTTGAGCCTTTTTAGCCCATTTCCCATTTGCCCCAATACTCACCGGTGGTACTTGGGGCTGCAGTGTTTACCCCCAAAGTTTGCCACAAAATATCTTGCTTTTATTATTGTTTTTGCATCACTCTACTATATCGGTAGTCTTTGGAAGCAAATGACATCATTCTACCTATGGTATTCTGTTCTTAGTAGTGGTATTTCCATTTACAAAATATAATAATTCTTGATCGCTGAAAACGTCAAGTTCTAGAAAACGTAGCATTCCTACGCGTGATGTAAAATTAACACTGGCAGCGAGCTGCACTTTTTTTTTTCTAAATGGGGAAAGGGTTAGATTCCACATAGAAGTGATACAGTATTTGTCTTGCTTGGTCTCACTTATCTCAGCAAAATGCCCTCAAGGTTCATACACACATTAGGATTTCCTTTTTTCTCATGGCTGGATAATATTCCATTGTGTGTATCTGTCTATCCATCCATCTGTTCTATCTCACGTCTTCTTTAGCCATTCATTCATTGACACTTAGGTTGTTTCTATATTTTGGCAATTGTGAGTAATGCTGCAGTCAATATGGAAATGCAGATATCTCTTTGAGGTCCTGGGGTCTTTTTCATTTCCTTTGGCTATTTACCCAGAAGTGGGATTGCTGGATCGTATGTAGTTCTATTTTTAATTTCTTGAAGAACCACTTTACTGTTTTCCATAATGGGTGCACCAATTTACATTTCCACCAACAGTGTGCAAAGGTTTCTCCACATCCTTGCCAGTGCTTACTATCTTTTGACTTTTTGATGATAGCTATTCTAAACAATGTGAGATGATAGCTCATGGTGATTTTGATTGGCATTTCCCTGACGATTTGTGATGTTGAGTACCTTTTTATGTACCTATTGGCTATTTGTGTGTCTTCTTTGGAAAAATGTCTATTCAGTTTCTCTGCCTGTTTTTGTAATCGGATTGTTCATTTTTTCTCCTCTGGAGTTGTATGAGTTATTTATATATTTTGCATATCAACTCCTTATCAGCTATATGTTTTACAAATATTTTCTCCCATTCTGTAAGTTGCGTTTTCATTTTGTTGTGCTTCTTTTGCTATGCAGAAGCTTTGTGGTTTGATATAATCCCACTTATTTATTTTTGTTTTTGTTGTTGCTTATGCTTTTGGTGTCATAACAAAAAAATTGTCATCAGACCAGTGCCAAGGACCTTTTCCTCTATGTTTTCTTCTAGGAATTTTACCATTTCAGATCCTATGTTTAAATCTTTAATCCATTTTGAGCTAATTTTTTTGAGTGGTCCAAATTCATTCTTTTGTACTTGTTTATACAGTTTTCTCATTAGTATTTATTGGAGAAACTATCTTTTCCCCATTGAGTAGGCTTCACTCCCTCGTCAAATATTAGTTGACTTTATGTCAGGGTTTTTCCTGGCTCTTGATTCTGTTCCATTGGCCTTTGTGTCTATTTTTATTCCAGTCTATTTTCTGCTGATAACTTTGATCACATACAGCCTATCCTTTTACTCTTTCCCCTTTTGTTTCTGATGTTACCATTCACATCTTTTTATAGTGTATCCATTAACAATGTGTTGCAGCTATAGCTATTTTAATACTTTTGTTATTTAACCTTTATCCTGGAGTTAAGTAGTTAACATATCACTGTATTATAGTATTAACGTAGTCTGAATCTGACTATATTCTTATGTTTACCAGTGTGTTGTGTGTTTTCATTTCACTAATTAGTGTCCTTTCATTTCAGCTTGAAGAACTATCAGCATTTTTTGTCAGACAAGTTTAGTGGTGATGAATTTCCTTAGGTTTGTTTATTAGGGAAAGTCTTTATCTTGTCTTCATTTCTAACAGACAGCTTTCCTGGGTAAAGTATTCTTGGTAAAGTTTCTTTCTTTCAGCACTTTGAATGTATCATTCCATTCTCTCCTGGACTGCAAGGCCTCTGTTGAGCAATTCAAGGCCATTTCCTATGTTTTGTGTCATCATCTTTTTTATTAATTGAGTATATTCTTCTTTTAAGAAAGTTCTTATTTTGATATAATTTCAAAAAGTTGTAAGAATAGTATAAAAAGTTCTTGTATACTTTTCACCTAGATTCATTGATGGTTAACATTGTCCATATTTGCTCTATCATTTTCTTCCTTTGTGTATTTACACATGCACAGTACACTTATACATTTTAAGAATTCAGGAGTAAGCTGCATACTTTATGTTCCTTTATCTCTCAGTATCTCAGTGGGTGTTTCCTAAGAATGAGATCTTTCATTTACACCATCACAGTACAATGATCACAATCATAAATTACGTTGATTCAAAACTATTATCTAATTCAGATTTCTTCAGACCTTATTCAGATTTCTTCAACTGTCCCTTTAGTATTATTTATGGTCTTTGTTAGACAAGACCATATTGAACCAATTATGATCACATTTAGTTTTTGTGTCTCTTTCATCTTTTTAAATCTGGAAACTAATTTTAGCATTTCCTTGTCTTTCATGACATTTATAGTTTCGAAGAAGTATGGGCCATTTATTTTATAGTGATATTTCCTTGTAATTGAACTTGGGTTATACATTTTGGACAGGAATACCTTTGAAGTGATGCTGAGTCCTTCTCAGTGCATTACCTCAGGAGACAATGATATCATTGGTCCCATTATTGGTGGTATAAACTTTGATCATTTTGTTAAAGTGATGTCTTCCAGATTTCTACAATGAATTATAATTTGTTCTATTATTTATTTTGATGTTCATTTGTCACAGATTTGGCCGGTGGGAGCTTCTTCAAGTCATTCTCATGTCCTTTTGACATATCCCTATCATTTTTTTAAGCACTTAATTTCTGGCACAACGTGATGTTCCAGGTTTATATTATACTTTTTCTAACTTTCCCGTGGAATCAGCCATTTAGTCAAGAAGGCCTTGCTTATTTTACTGAAGAAGGGTATTTAGAAAGTGAGATCTAGGTATTTGGTATGCTCAATCCCTCTGACATGTCATTGCTTTTAGGCCCTTTCAACACGGGTGTGCACGCACACACACACACACACCTATAGTTGTATACATATACATATCCGTATTCATTTTTATTTCTTTGTTTATTTATCTACAAATCATGAGTTTACACCGATATCTCTAAGTTCAATTTAACACTACTGGGTTTTTCTTAGCCTTTGCCCATATCATGTTTGTATCTCTCTTCTTTAACACTGAAAAACATGTCTCCAAACATTACACAATATATTTAATCATATACAATTCTGCAATACATAAAAAGTTGTTTTGAAATTGCTGCTTCCATACCACCACAGAAATAAACCTACTAAGTACAATCTAAGATTGTTTGTAGATGTTTTAAAAGTTATTCTATTGATTTGGAATAATTAAGTTTATTTGTTTCTGTTTGTATTCAGTTTTCATATTTCCCCTCCATCCTTTTGAAAAAACTACATAAGCTATTTTCAGGTTAGTGTCACCTAGTCTGTATTCCTTCTAATCAGTTCTCATCTACCCTAACTGCATAGGTAATCAGTTTTATTAGTTTCTAGTTTATTCTTCCTGTATTTCTTTTTGAAAATTTAAGCTGATACATACATATCTTATTATTTTCTATTCTTTCTTACATAAGAGATAGTGTACCATATTTACTTTTATCACTTAAAAATATATCCCAGAAATCACCCCTAAGCAGTTTTTAAGTTTATAGAGATTTCTTTTTCTTCTTCTCCTCCTCTCCCTATCCCTCCCCTTCTACTGTCTTCTTTTTTTTTACAGCTCCATGATACTACATGTGTGAATATATCAGGTTTATTTGACCACTCTCTTATATATATGAGCACTTAGTGTTATGGCGCAAACGATTCTGAGACCCACGGAGCCAATTGAGATTAATTATGAGCCTTTATTAGCCGGCCGGCGACTGACTCTCTACCACGCAGGGCTAGAGGAGATCAGCCCCGAGCTTTCAGAGCAGGCAGCTGATAAAGCTCAAGACCATATCCTGGTGGTCTCCTGAACAAGCCAGCAGATTACAGAAGTGGAAGTTGGCTTTTAGCATATCTTTGCCTGGAACAACACCCTTAATTAACAAGTAAATGGATTACAGAAGCAGACATTGGCCATCTACATATTTTATACAATACACTTCCTAAACCACACACAAGCAAATAGGACAACTTCTGATATCTAAAGATATTTCTTCACTGTAGCTGACTTAGCTAGTTTGCTCACTTGAAAATTTTCCACCCTTAACATTAGGTTGTTTCCAGTACTTTTCAATTGTAAAACTGCTACAGGGAATAACTTGTGAATATGTATTTTTATATTATTGAAAGCTCATATTTACAGAAATTACTAGAAGTGAGATTTTGGGGTTAAGGTAAATGCTATGTAATTTTGTTTAAAAATTGCTGAATTCTGCTTTGTGAGGGTTATAGTATTTTTCAGTACCACTGGCAGTACATCAAAGTGCTTGTACCAGAGTGTTGTCAGATTTTGATATTTGCCAATTTCATAGATGAGAAATGGTATCTTAGTATAGTTTGACTTTCTCTTCTGAGTAAAATAGAAAATGTTTTCATAAATTTAAAAGACATTATAGTGAATTGTCCGTTTGTGTCTTTTGCCCATTTTTCTTTTAGGATTTTTGGTTCCTTTTTTCTTAGTTTGTAAGCATTTTTTATGTATTGAAGATATTAGTCTTTTACCAGTGTAAGATGTTATAATTTCTCCTAGTTTGTTATTTGTCTTTTGAATTTGCTATAATATTTTTTTATCAAGCAAAAATTATTTTACATATATAGTTTAATTTCTTCTATTTCTTCTTCTTTTTTTCTTTTTTGTATGACTCATACTCTGAAATTCTTTCCTAAAACTGGTTTTAGAGGAATTCACTCATATTTTTTTCTAATACTTCTGTGGTTTTATTTTTCACATTTAGTTCTCTGACCCACTTAGAGTTTATTCTGATATATGGTATGAGGCATGGATCCAGTTTTTATCTTTTCCTAAATGGGTATCAGAATGCTTCAACATTATTTGTTAAAAAGGCTGTCCTTGACCCATTGATGCGAGATACTACCTGTGTACATAAATTACCGTATGTACTTGGATTTATTTCTGGACTTTCTATTCTACTCCATTGGCCTTGCTTCTTCAGTCATGCTTTAATATCATACTGTTTTAAGTAGAGTGAGTTGATAGTGTTTTAATATCCTCATTGCCTTCTTTTATTCAGTTTTCCTAATGATTTCAACATGTTTATTTTTCTATATGAACTTTAGTATCAACTTATTTAGCTTCATAAAAAAATCTTACTGATATTTTTGTTATATTAATAAATTAACTAGAGAGAACTGATATCTTTACTATGTTGAGTTTTATTATTCAAGAACAAAATATGTTTTTCCATCCATTTGTTAGTCTACTTTTTTGTTTTTGAAGAATATTTTAATGAAGTTTTTTTCATATAGGTTTTACTCATTTCTTTTTAAGTATCTTATATTTTTTATTCCTCTTAAATAGTTTTTTTATTCCATTGTACTTTCTAATTAGTTATTGTTTGTGTTTATGAAGGCTATTGATTTCAGTGTATTATCTTGATATCCTGCTACTTTCTTGACTCTTGGTTGAATTAGTTTAGCAGTGATTTTGTAGGTTTTTTAAAAAGTATTCTGTCATGTCATCTGCAAGTGATATAGTTTTAGTTGTTCCTAAGTCTTATGCTTCTAGTTGACTTTTGTATACTGGAGTAGCTATAGAACAGTGTTAAATAATACTGGGAATAATGGGCATCCTTGCGTTGTTTCTGATCTGTGAAAATGACTCTACTGTTTCCTTTTAAGTAAGATGCTGGCCTCAATACTGAGGGTTTTTAATTTTTTTTTTAAACAATGCTAAGGAAATATTTATCAGTTCCTGTCTTCTTGAGTATTTTTATCAGAAATGAGTACTGAATTTCGTCAAAGACTTTTTAAACGTTTATAGAGATAATCATATGATTTTCCTGCCTAGATCTAATAATATGGTACATTACATTATTGATTTCCTAATACTGAACTGTCTTTGCATAACTGAAATAATTTACACTTGGTCATGGAATATTATTTTTAATATTATCATGTTGAGTAATATTTTATTTGGTATTTTTTGTATTAATACTTATAAGTGATATTTTTTTAAAAAATTTTAAAAATATAGAATATCAGGTTGAAGTAACAGTGTTATACTTGATTTCATAAGAAACATCTGAAAGGTTCTAATTTTTAAGTACTGGAACAATTGTAACATTGGGACTATCTATTCTTTGAAGATTTGGTAGAATTCCCCTGTGAAACTACTTGAGCCTGGTACTTTTTTTTGCAAGGAAATGCCATAATAACTTTCTTTCATGGAGATGGGATTATTTAAACTTTCTATTTATACTCAAGTTGATTTTAGTAAATTATATTTTCTTAGGAAATTATCTATTTTACATAAGTGTATCAATGTATTTTCATAAAGGTGTGCAAATAATCTTTATATGTCTAAAAAATGTTTTCTGTCTCAGTGCTTATCTTCCCTCATTATTTCTTCTAGTCCTTCCCCCTTTTTAAAAATTAGATTAGTTAGTGGTTGGTCTACTTCGTTAAATTTTCAAAGAACCAGGATAATGATTTGTTAATTAGAGCTACTATTTTTCTGATTTCTTTTCCATCAAGTTTTGCTTTTATCCATATTTCCTTTTTTGTCTTTTCTGTTTCCTTTTTTTCCCCTAGCATTTTGAGTTGGAAATTTAATAAATTTATTTTTATTTTTCATTCTTAAGTGATAAACATACATGATGATAAATTTTTCTGTAACACTGCTTTAAATATGTATTGTATATTCTGTTATCTAGTTTTTTATTTTAGAAATTAGATAATTTAAAGAGAAGACTGTTAACTGAAATTACCTAATTTCTAAAATAACAAAACACTATGTCAGCTGTTAACTGAGAAATAAAATTAACTTAAAGAATAAAATAATTAAGGATAGATATAAATATTTAGCTAAAATTGTTCACGATAGCTTTTTTTTTTAAAAAAAAAAAGAGAGAAAAGACTGAAGGTGATTCAAATATCCAGAAGATTAGTTGAGTAAACTGAGGTACAGCCAATGATAATTCTGTGCGGCCACTAATAATGATGTTATACTATATTTATTGATAATAAAAGATGTTTATGGTATACCACTAACAAAAATTTCAGGTTTTAAAATAATATCTATGTAATTTTTTAAAAAATTATATAAAATTCTAGAAAAGTAACAATTGAATATTTTTTCATATTTTGGTTTGGTTGGGATTACAGGTAAGTTTTATTTTCCAATTTTTGTTTATCTGTGTTTTCCGACTTTTATGCACTACCTTCTTTTTAAAAAGAATATCCATTAAGATAAATTTAAAATTAGGGTTTTTAAAAAAGATTTTTAAAAAAAGTTTCCAGATAGAGCCTCTTTATTATTATTATTATTTGTTTTATTATTTTTAGTTTTATTATATTGCATTAAGAGTGTGCTTTGTAATATTTTTACTTGTGGAACTTAATGATGTTTTCTTTGTGACCTAATGTATGATCAAATTTTTGTGAATGTTCCATGTGTGTGCCTTAGAAGAAGGTATATTCTCTATTAACAAGGTAGACAGTTCTAGTGTATATCCATAAGACCTATCTCATTGATTATATATTTTTTACTTCTTTTGTATTCTTATTTTTATCCTCTCTTAAATGGAGAATACTGTATTAAAGTCTCTTAATATTATTGTGTTGGGTTTTTTTTGCACTTGACATTGAAATATATTTAATTCTGTTTGTAGTCACCTCCATCCTTATGAAGGTGATTGTTGTTGTTGTTGTTGTTGTTTTTTTGGTACATGTATATCTTCATTGTGAATTCTGGCTTTTAGCATTAGAAAGTATCCTTTGTCACATTCAATGCCTTTTGGCTTTAATTCTTTGTTTGATATCAGGAATGAAATCTCTTCTTGTTTCTAATTACTTAGTTCATCTTTGCTCATCTTTTAATTTTAGTCTTTTTGAATCATTGTGTACTAAGTGTGTCTCTTATATTCAACATAGAATTGGGTCTTGCCTTATTAGCCAACTTGAAATCTTTTTAATTAGTGAAATAACTTGTAACATTTATTGATAGGTTGCCATGTTTGACACTAACTTTGTTATTTTATAGTATTATGTGTCATTATAGTTTTCCTTCTATATGTGATATCTTTTGGCTGTTCTTTTAAAAATTTCTTTTGGTATTAAGGAAGTTTATAATTTTGTTCCAGTTAGTTATCTTTGCTACCTTTTATGTAGCCTTAATCCCATTTTCTTATTTAACCTTTCACTTTCAGATATGCTGGTTTCATTTTTATTTTTATTATTTATTTATTTATTTTTAATTAAATTTATTGGGGTAACATTAGTTAATACAATTATATAATTTTCAGGTGTACGTTATCATTTGACATCTGTATATTCTATTGTGTGTTTACCACCCAAAGTCCAGTTTCCTTCAGCTAACATATATTTGATCCCCTTTACCCACTTCACCCTCCCCCTACCTCCCAATATTTGACTCCCTTTACCCCATCTCCCTCCCCACTTCTCCCCCAGCCCCCACTCTCTGGTAACCACTAGTCTATAGTCCATGTCCATGAGTCTCTCTGTTGGTTTGTCCTGTTCATTTGTTGCTTTTAGGTTTATATCCCACATATAAGTGACATCGTGTGATTTTCAGCTTTTTCTGCCTGGCTTATTTCGCTTAGCATGATTATTTCGAGTTCCCTCCATGTTGTCACAAATGGCAGTATTTCATCTCTTCTTATGGCTGAGTAATATTCTATTGTGTATATGTACCACAGCTTCTTTAGCCAGTCATCTATCATAGGACACTTCAGTTGCTCCTGTGTCCTGGCCACTGTGAATAATGCTGCTATGAACATTGGTGTGCAAATATCTTTTTGGATATGAGTTTTTAAGATTTTGGGGTAAATACCCAGTAGAGAGATTGCTGGATCATATGGTAGATCAATTCTTAGTTTTTTGAGGAACCTCCATACTGTTTTCCATAGTGGCTGTACCAATTCGCAGTCCCACCAGCAGTGTATGAGGGTTCCTTTTTCTCCGCATCCTCTCTAGCATTTGTTATTACTTGTCCTGCTGATTATAGCCATTCTAACAGGTGTGAGATACTATCTCATTGTGGTTTTGATTTGCATTTCTCTTAATAGCTAGCGATGTTGAGCATCTTTTCATATGTTTGTAGGCCATTTGCATGTCCTCTGTGGAGAAGTGTCTGTTCAGATCCTCTGCCCATTTTTTGACTGGATCATTTGTTATTGAGTCATATGAATTCTTTGTATATTTTGGATATTAGGCCGTTACTGGAGGCATTGCTTGCAAATATATTTTCCCATTCTGATGGTTGTCTCTTTACCTTGTCGACAATTTCTTTTGCTGAGAAGAAGCTTTTTAGTTTGATGTAGTCCCATTCGTTTAATTTTGCTTTTACTTCCCTTGCCTTGAGGTCGAATTCATAAAATCCTCTTTAAGTCCAAGGTCCTTGAGTTTCGTTCCTGTTTTCTTCTATGCATTTTATTGTTTCAGATCTTATATTCAGGCTGATGTGCTGGTTTTAAACGGTGTTTTTTGACTTTCACCTATTGCCTATGCAACAAATAAGTTATTCTATATTTCCATTCTTTCCCTTCTTTTCTCTCCAATTTTCTTCTAATTTTTAGCTGCAAATTTTTGCTTTCAAAGAGCATAAAAATTTACATATTATTCTTCCTATGTATTCTCATTTTTGTATTAGTCTTAGAGCTACAATTAAATATATTAAAGCTCATCATCAGTCCTTTTATGATGTTTCCCTAGTTAGTTCTTGATTTGGTCTGTCAGTTAGATAAAACTTATGCTGTAGAGTTTTTGAATATAGTATTTCCGGAGTTCTTAAAAACTTAAAAATTTTTCTATAGCTTTCGTATTTGATGAACAAATTGGCCAGATATAAAAATCTTTGGTTCATACTTTGTTTCCTTAACTTTCTTGAAAAAAAAAGGAAAGGAAATGCTATTCCACTCTTAGTTGCTTTGAATGTTGCTTTTGAGAAATCTGATGCTAGGATAATTTTCTTATCCTTATAGATAATTTGGCATTTTTGCCCAGTGACTTGATTTTTTTTTTTATATTTAAATTTTATTTCCTTTTTCCTTTTCCAACACAGTTGGCCCTTTCACACACAGATTCGTTTTTTTTTTCTGAAAAGTTTTCTTGGATTATAGTTTTAAATATTAGTTCAATATCACTGTTTCCCGCCCCCCAACTCCTTTTAAATATATGAGATCTTTTCTGTCTTCCATTTCAAGTACTTTCTCTCTAATCCTTATTATTCTTCTTGATCTTAATTTTAATCTTTCTGTTGTTTTCCTATAATTCTTCAAGTTTGTTATTAAATGTGTATCTAACAATTCTCCATTGGACATGTAGTAATTTAATCTTATTTCTGAGATAGTTTTTCTTCCATTTCCTGAGTTTTATAAATTCTTGTTTTGTTTCTTCCTGGTTTTTGTCCATTTCTGATCTTAGTTTTGGAATTTCTGATTCAAGATATATATGTATATAGTTCCAAATACTTATTTAAATATACTTAATTTTATTTAAAGTATTGTGTTATAGTTTTTTTTCTGCTTTTTGGGGGGATTTTCATTAGCCGAAAGATTTCAATTTCAATTTTATATTATTATATTGTTATATATTTCAATTTTAAATTGTTATATTGCCTTTAAATGTAGACTGTTTTAATCTGTACATTTTGTGGGGAGGGTTGGGAGTTTGGGTGGCTTTTTTCTCAATTATAGTGTAGCATGGTTTATTTAATGGGTGCCTTTTGTTTTGTTTTTAAAGCATTGGTTGGTGAATGGTGCTTTGTCCTCCAATACTGTTATTCTCTTTTGTCTTGAAGTATTCTTGCTTCTTTTCTTCTTCAACACTCAGTCTCCCAAAGGCGCTCACTCCCTTCTCCCCAACAAGCAATGCCTTTCGAAGACCATCACCTTGGGTCCTGTACACTTCTTGGTAGTGTTGTGATCACCCCCACCTTTTTTTTTTTTTTTTTTAAGTATTGTATACTTAGAATGGGCTTTTCCTTTCTGGGGGTGATTTTTGTCACCAATAGGCTCTCAGCTTTCTTCTTCCCTGTTTTCCCTGCAAAGGCTTCTGACAGGAGCTCAAGAAATATCATTGTTGGAATTTGGTGTTTGTTTTTTACTTACAGATAGTTTGATTTTAGTACTATCACTGTCTTCCAATAATATAGAGGGTATTGGTTATGTGCTGTTTTATGTGCTGTCCTTTCTGCACCGTATAGTATTTTGGAGGATATGTAGAGTGATTCAAATTTAGTTGTCACCATTTTCTTAGGAATACCTGGAATTATATATCATCTTTTAAGCACTTTTCCTTTCAGAACCTAAATATAGCTAATCTCGTACAGAATTATTTTTATCCTTCACATTTGAATCAAAAATTATTGTTTTTTTATTTGGTTGGTTACGGTTAGTTTTATTTTGTTAGTTGTGAGAACAATCACTTTCCAACTTTCGAATACCTTCTGTCTTAAAATATTATTTGTTAACTATTGAGTGGTATTAGAAGATACAGTAGACTTGCAACCTGGAGACTAAGCCTTTGGTTATTTACTAGTTAGATAATCTGTGGGTCCTTATTTCCTCAGTTGTAAAATATGAGAGCTAGAAAATATGATCTCTAAGGTGTCTTGTGGTTTGAAATAGATTTCTCATAGAGAAATAAACAATAATAAACAAGTCCCTAACCCAGTCCTCAAAAGCCTCCCATGAGTCATTGATGGGGGTCAGTGCATTCCAAATGAGGAAGCAGTGGTTGCAAGCTTTTCCTTCACTTTTCCCTCACTTTTTCCTTTGCTGCTGCCTTACCGCTTCTGCAGGTCTTTGTGTGCAGAGAAGTAAGGCTTGGGTTGGGAGAGGAAAAGGTGATGTTAGAGACATCCCTGGGAAAAATGAAGGAAAAGAGAGAGGGGGAAATCTCAAGGGGCACAAAATGAATGACAAGGAAAACTGCCGCTTCCATTATACATGGACAGCTTCCTTTGCGTGTTGCGTGAGGTTTGTATGTTAGGGATGTAAATTAGAGATGTGGAAATTCCTAAGTTGTATATGAAATATATTTTTTGAATACTGTTGTAATTGATGTTGCTATAAAACAGAATTGGTGCTGATAAATGGTCATCAATGAAAATGGAAGGAGCTTGGATTTGAAGCACCACCCAAAATAAATCAAATGAATAAAATAGAGTTTCAGATTTAAGGGAGTTTATTGTCTTTGGAGGGAGATAAGTACTTTAAATTACTTTTCCTCTCCTCATATTTCAAAAATAATATACAGAAAGTACTTTGAGCTTTTAAACTGAATGTTGCCAAATAAATTTCAGGTGGTATATTAGTTTCCTGGAGTTTCTGTAACAAATTGCTACATGCTTGGTGGCTTAAAACAACAGAAATTTATTCTCTCACAGTGCTTGAGTCTAGAAATCTGAAATCAGTTCCCGTGGACCAAAATCAAGGTGTTGGCAGGGCCACAATCCCTCCAGAGGCTCTAGAAGGGAATCAATTCCTTGCCTCTTCTAGCTTCTGATGGCTTTTGGTCTTGCTTGGCTTATAGCTGCATCACTCTAGTCTCTGCTTCTTTCTGCACATCACCTTCTCTTGCGTGTGTCAAAATCTCTCTCTGCCTCTCTTTTATAAGAATATACATGATTACAGTTAGAGTCCAAACTCACATTCACAAGATCCTTAACTTATAATCACCAATTATTTAGCCTACCACAGTCCACCCACTAATACTAGTTTACATGCAAAATCTACATTTGTCCATTCCACTATCCCCTAATGTCTCAGCATGTACCCAACTTCAAAGTCTCATCTAAATACCATCAACTTAAAACAAATATCATCTAAATCATGTATGGGTGAGACTCTGGATATGATACATCCTGGGCCAACATTCCCCTCTGTGTATGATCCTGTGAAACCTGAAAACAAGTTATCTGCTTTCAGATAGAATGATGGATATCATAGGATAATAATTATCATTTCTATTCTAAAAGGAAGAAGAAGTTCAAAGGAGGAAAGGGGTCACCAGTTCCAAACAACTTGGAAACCCAGCAGGGCAAATTTCTTTAGGTTTCAAGTCCTGGTAATAATCCTCTGTGGCTTAAGGCTCTACCATCTGGATCCATGGCTCTGTCTTCTGTGTCTTTGGTTCTCGCCTTGGCCTCTGAGCCTGTAGATGTGACCTTCAAACCTACAGCTCTGGCCTTGAAGTTATCCTTTTTCCTTGGAGCCTATATTTGCAGCAGAGTAATTTTATCAGCCAGTTTCTGTCTGTAGAATTTTGGGAGTCTGACAGCCTTCCTTCATTTCATCTTATCTCAGTCCCTTTTAGTCCAAGCTGGAAGTATATCTGCTGGTATGACATTCTCAAAAGTTCTTATGGGCCTCCTGTTTATTTCATGTTCATGCATGCCATTAGACAAGAGGTCTTCCACAGATCTTTTTTTGATAATCCCATCTCTATTGCTGGCTTCTGCTGAGAATCATTGAGAGGATTCATTAGTCAGATGCCTAATCTCTTTAGATTAGCAAAAATGTTGTTCAGTATATACATGCCCTTCTCTCTAGAACATGCTTTTCTAATAAATTGGACAGGCTGAGAATATTCAATCATCACTCCAATCTCTACCTCTCTCTTCATATCACCTTCTCCTCTTATGTGTGTCAGACTCTCCCTCTGCCTCCCTCTAATCATATCTGCAAAATCCCTTTTTAGTCAGATAGGGTAACACTCAAGGTTCCAAGGATTAGGGAGTGAGTAACTTTAGGAAGTTATTCTTAAGCCTACCATAGATAGTATTGTATTATTTTTCTTGTTATTCTTTCACATTATCCGACTCTTAAAAATATAAACATTAAGGGCAGTAACGTGAGTTTATACTGCTTTGGATTTTCCCAGTTGGTACAGAAATCTTATTACAACACTTTTCTCAGGATTTGTCCTGATGTCTGGATTTAGAGCTAACTTGTCTTGCAGAGGAGTCTTTCTGATGCTTTGATAATTGGACCCCTATGAATAGACTACATTATAGACCTTTTGCTAAATATGCCTTATAGCAACTATGAAGTGTATTCAATTTGCTGCCCACAGGTTGGTTGAAAGTAACTCTATTAGGTTAAGGTTTGTGGAGCCACTAAATGAAATTTTGCTTTTCCTGGTTTGTTTGTTTGTTTTTTAGTAACAACTTTATTTGTAGTTCATATACCATACAGTCCACCCATTTAAAGTGTAATATTCAATGATTTTTAGTGTATCACAGATTTGTTCCATCTATAATCAATTTTAAAATATTTGCATTATTCCTAAAAGAAACCCCATACTCTTTAATAGTCAAACCCCATTTCTTCCCAAACCCTTCAGCTCTATCTAATCTATTAGATTAGTGTATTTTCTCTCTATAGATTTGCCTATTCTAAACATTTCATATATATAGAATCATACAATATGTGGTCTTTTGTCTCAGGTGTCTTTCTCTTAACATGTTTTCGAGATTCATCATATTGTAGATATAGTAACGCTTAATTAATTTTTAGGGCTGCATAATACTTCATTTTGTGGACATATCACATTTTACTCATCCATTCATCAGCTGCTGGACATTTGGGTTAATCCTGCTTTTTGCGCACCCCCTACCTGCCTACCCCCACCCCCCCGCCCCGCTCCCCTGCCCAGCTCTTTTAAGTCTAGACCAAGTGAGAAATAAACAACTGGAGATGAAAATATCAGCTTTATCGATGATAAAGATGATTACAGAAAAAAGCATAGCTCTCTAACCTACACTGCAGCTCTTCTTTCCACTTCTTGCTCCCAACACACAGGGCAGAGTCTGCTCCAGTCACTGTACTTCAGTGATGAGCAGAGACCATGCTCTGAGGTTAGGTTCCTAAGTAGGAGAGACACCAGAAAGGGACCAAGCCATGTACTTTATCTAGGGAAAGGGAGAGGAGGATGGGGCCCATAGCACAAAACTTCAGAAAGAGCAAAATGTTCCTGCTTTAGGAGCCAACATGGACGGGAAACTAGGAGGGAAATGGAATGGTTCCTTCTAACACTAAGAAGACCGACTAAAGCAAAATATGTTTTTAATTATGAATTATGAAAAGTTCCTTCAAATCAAACATGTAAACAGTTTAACAGTTTAAATCATAACACTTATTCTAATGTAGCTTGTTGTCCCATAATTTATAGGTTTCTCCACCAACTAAAGGAAGATAATTCTGACTTAATTAATAGACTATGGACTGATATTCAGCAGAAAATAGCAACACAGTCACAAATAACAAGCCCTCCAGGAATTCCATCACCTGCCCCTTCATCACAGGAACAAAAAGGTTTGTTTTTTCATTGTATTACTTTTTCACAGAGTAGTAGCTTGCTTTATTATGTTCTTAAACACAGTAATTTTAAAAGCAATTTGAGTTATTTGAGTTTTGACTGTCTTAGCCTAATTGAGTAAAATACTGGTTGATCTGTCACTTGAAATGCTTTCAGCATTTTTCTTTCACTTGAGATACTTTTGGAAATACTCTTCCTTTTAGCTGCTCTGAATGCTACCAATGCTGTCAGGAGAGTCCGCACCAGGCTGCAACCTGAAGAATCTATCCAGTCTCTAGACTCGAACCATGTTGTGGGACAAGTGCTGAACTCAAGGAAGCAAAAACAACTGTCAAATAAAGGTTCAGTCTCTTAATTTACGAAGACAAATTATTAAACATGTAACTTGATACAGCTATCTTAATGTCTTAGTAAATTTTTTTCCCTTAAACTCATCCCGTTGGATCCAGCTAAGTAAGAATTTGTTTTATGGTAGTTAAGAAGCCCCCTTTTATTCCACGTAACTCTGTAGAAAGATGGTTCTAGAACATTCATTGTAGATAGTATAAACCTGGCTTAAACTATATAGATTTTTTTGTGAGAAAATGGTGATAACTTCTATAAAAACCTTTTATCAATTGTGGATGACAGTCAAAGATTTTTCTAGTAGTTTTCTAGTATAATTTTTCCTGATCTTAAAATAGAATGACTTCTGTCATTATCAGTGGAAAGAAAACCGGATTTGCATTCTCCTTCCAAGCAGAAGAATACCATGTTATCAGCTAGCACAGCCTCCACAGACTTATCGAATAGCAATAATCCCAGCCTGGATGTCCTCAAACACATGATACATGAAGTAGAACATGAAATGGAAGAATATGAACGGTGGACAGGACGTGAGGTCAAGGGACCACAGAGCAGTCAGGGTCTTACAGGCTTTACTCTGTCGCTGGTGAGCTCCCTCTGTCGCCTGGTTCGGTACCTTAAAGAGGTAAGAGTGTGAAGTTATTAAAATCACCTCTTCAGAGTGCTGGTGGAAAT
This sequence comes from Pteropus medius, assembly GCF_902729225.1. NCBI lineage: Eukaryota > Metazoa > Chordata > Mammalia > Chiroptera > Pteropodidae > Pteropus > Pteropus medius. The sequence continues at coordinate 298,550 of NW_024351543.1, read as the reverse complement.
GTGTGGGTTTTTTTCCTCTATACTTACTTGGTTGCAACCTCTGAATAAAATATGGTCAGATTTGAATAGTTTTGTTTAAAATAGCTCAGTTTTAGATGATCTGCAATAAAGGTTTATCCTCTTAATTTCTCTCTACATGCTGACTCATGTATCATCCAGCATGTTGATACATGCTCAGGTAAGTGATGTTAATTTTAATATGACCTTAGTAAAGTAAATCAGCTATAAATAAAACATCTTGTGCTAATACTGAATATTACTGTTTAGCAGTAATATTCAGTATTAACTGAATATTAGCACAGTAAAATTCAGTTTAGCAGTAATATTCAGTATTATAGATTAAGTAGAACTACTAAACGTCCTCATTCTACTGCTTTTCTCTGCTTCCTACTCCCACTTTAGTTCAATTTGAAGAGTAGCATTCCTATAATCTGTAGACAAAGACTGGAAAAATCCTTCATGTTATCTGTATGACTGGTAACTTGGGTTTTGCTTAGTGTCTTAGTGGGAGATATTTTATTGTGAAAATAATTTAAAAGACAAGCAAGAATTGTTTCTTTAATTCATTTGAGAATAATAATCAGTCCTCAGAATGCTGTGGAATTAGAGTTATTATGTAGTTCATCTTTTTAAAAAAATCTGTTTAAACTACTTTTTATGTATTTAAATTTAAACAAATATAAAAATGTGTGAGGAAATTTAATTATTAAAAAAGTTGGCTCACCACTCTAATTCAGATGTTTCAGTTTCTCTGGAATTATCTTCCTAAAATTGTTTTATAGTGAAAGATTTATTGTACTGTCAGACTTAAGAAAGTTTTAACATTCTTCCATGCTTAAGGCAAGAATGTCTAGGAGTGTACTTTTGGCTCTCGGAAAGTATTATAGGCTTAGAAGCATGTACTTTTAAGCTAATTATTTGCTTTACAAAGCTCAACTATTTGAATCTGTTGTCATTTATTTTAAATTGTATTTTAACAGACTTAATTTTTGCATTGGTGATATATTCACATGCTACGAAATTCAAAGTTACAGAAGGGTATATGATGAAAAACCTGATTCCCACAGTGAATATCTATTTAACCTGTTTACTTCCTTGTAGACAGCTCTCGTTGCCAGATACCAGTGTATCCTTCTAGAGATGGTCTGTGCATTCAAGCAATATGTATTTCTACTTCCCTTTACTTCTACAGAAATTGTAGTTATTTAATTCTGTATAGCATTCTGTTTATTGCATTCTATTTAAAGAAAAGAAGAGGATAAAGCAGCACATTTTAATGAAACAAAACTTTTAATAAAAGTATTTAGTTCTCATTACTGTCACATACTATATACTTTGTAAGTGTTCTCATATTTGACAACTTTGAGTAGAAACTTTTAGTTTTCAATATTTAGTTCTCATTACTGTCACATACTATATACTTTGTAAGTGTTCTCATATTTGACAACTTTGAGTAGAAACTTTTAGTTTTCAATATGTGATGCTATCGATGGGAGTTTATTTGATATTTTTTTTATAGAGTGAGCTCCAACTGCGTAAGGAAGTAGAGACAAGGCAGAAACTGGAACAAGTATTAGGTGATCATCGAGAGCTCATTGATGCTCTGACAGCTGAAATTCTGCTTCTTAGAGAGGAAAATACTGCTACCCAGGTACTCAGATGAGATCCCAAACTTTCTGTGTTTACTATAAAACATCTTTAAGAATGTGTGAGATTTCTTCTAATTGCCTTTGGTTTCCTTGTGCTGATGTGATTACTTATATTTCTTTATTATCATCAATGGTAGTTTTTATTGAACATTTATTATATTGGAGGTACTATAGTAGAAACTTGGACTATAAATAGTATATAGAGTAAGTCTACTGTCTTTAAGAAACGTATTAATTAGTGGGGAAAACAGAATCTACATTTAAATGATAACTACCAGTATTGTAGTAGTTTAGTCAAAATGTGAAATGAGTGTTATGATAGCTATTTTTAAATGATAACTACCAGTATTGTAGTAGTTCAGTCAAAATGTGAAATGAGTGTTAATGATAGCTACTTTTAATTTCAAGACAGTAGAGGATACCATTGGAGGAACCCTTCTGCAATCATATGCCATTTAAAGTTTACAGTAACTTCATATTTATATTCAAAGATAGGTCCTCTTTGCCCTTTGTCTGGCTAATTACTCCTTTTTTTTTTTTTTGACATATACAGTATTTCTTATAGAAAACCTTATTGTCTCCGTGCTGCATTAAATAGTCTTCCTTTGTGCACGTTCGATACTCCCTGGATGTTGCTCTCATTGTATTTACCAAATTGTGTTACACATACATGTGCACCTGTCTTCAAAATTATGAGCTGGTTGAGGACAGAGGCAGTTTTGTTTATCTTTTTGTTCTCGAATGGTAGTTATTACTACTTTTATTTATTAGCCAAAAGTGACTAGAAAAGCAATAGTATAGATAAATTGTGTTTGTGTCAATGGACAGTAGATATATATTATGTAATTTTTTAATTGATATATAGTTCACGTACTATTTAATTCACCCCTTGAAAGTGAACAGTCAGTGTTTTTTAGTATATATTCACGGAGTTGTGTACCAGCACCATGATATAATTCCAGAACATTTTTATCACCCCCAAAAAGAAACCCAATACTCATTAGCAATCACTCTCCATTCTCTCCTTCTGCAGCCCCTGGCAACCACAGGTCTATGTTTCTATAGATTTGCCTAATCGAAATGTTTTGTATAAATAGAATCATGCAATATGTGGTCTTTTGTATCTGACTTCTTTCACTTAGCATAATGTTTTCAAGGTTCATCCATGTTGTAGCATGTATCAGCACTTCATTTCTTTTTATCGCCCAGTATATTCCATTATATGGCTGTACCATATTTGCTTATGCTATAGTTGATAGATATTTGAATTTTTCTACTTCTTGTGTATTCTGAATGAATAGTACTGCTATGAACATTCATGTACAAGTATATCCATGAACATATATTTTCAATTCTCCTGGGAAAATGGGCAGTTTTAAAACATACTAATTAGTTCAGCAAATTTTTATCGAATAACTACTGTGGGTCTGGCACTGTTCTAGGTACAGGAAATACAGTAGTGAAAAAAAAAGAAATCTTGGCCCTCATGGAGCTTATATGCTAAATAAATCTTAAAAAAAAAAAAGAAAAAGTGAAGTATATTATAAATTAGATGGTGATGGTGATATGTGCTATAAAGAAAAATAAAGCAGCTAAGAGGCAGAAGAGGCACCTCTGATGGGAAGCTGTAAATGGGATAGGCCATGCCTGTCTGAGGAGGTGACATTTGAGTGAAAGCCTGAGGGAGGTGAGGGGGCAAGTATGCAGATAGCTTAGAAGAGCAGTCTAGCAGAGGAACAGCAAATGCAAAGGTCTCGAGGTAGGAGTGTGGCTGTTGGGATCAAAAAAATCAAGGAGACCAGTGTAGCAGGAGTGGAATGTTAGAAAAGGAGAGTAGTAGGACACAAGAGTAGATAAGGCAGATCACATGGGGTCTTGTAGCCTTGATAAGGACTTGGGCTGTTATGCTTTGTTCATTTGTGACGATGCTGTGAGATGGGAGACCACTGAAGGGTTTTGAGTGGAGAAGAGATGTGATCTGATTTAGGTTTTAAGAGGATCACTTTGGGCTGGTGTGTTGAGATCAGAGATCAAAGCCCTTTCTCAGTTTATGGTGCTCTTGGCGTCTCAAGACATCCCTGGACCAAAAGAAATACCCAATAGTTCCATTTATTAAGTAGCTAGGTTCAAACAACTTAACAAGTATTTGTGTCTTACCAACTTAGATACTGTTTGGAAAAAAATGATACATGTAAATTAATAGAAAAAGTCATACTTTTTTAATGTCATACATTTTTAATGATTAAATAACAATGGAATGTGTATTAATGGAATATGTATACCTATTGGGCATTGTACAGGTTTTTAAAGCTTGGAATCATATTGGACACCATTACTCTTATATCCTGTTCCACAATAATTTTTATGCAGTTTTGCTTTTTGGCGTAGCAACTACCAAAAACTCAGCTTTGTGAAGCTGTGACGTCATCAAAAGGAATGTATCTCAATCTAATGTTTAATCTGTGAACTGCCTCAAGCTAGTAGTTCACTAGTGTCTGACAGATGTTAAGCATCAGTGTTTCCCTCAAAAATTTAAAATGTCCTGTGGTTACTGGGTATTTACCCCAAAGACTTGAAAACCCATATCCCAAAAGTTAATTGCACACAGATGTTCATAGCAGCATTATTCATAGTGGCCAGGACACAGGAGCAACTGAAGTGTCCTATGATAGGTGACTGGCTAAAGAAGCTGTGGTACAATGGAATATTACTCAGCCATAAGAAGAGATGAAATACTGCCATTTGTGACAATGTGGATAGACCTCGAGATAATCATGCTAAGCAAAATAAGCCAGACAGAAAAAGTTGAAAATCACATGATATCACTTATATGTGGGATATAAACCTAAAAGCAACAAATGAACAGGACAAACAAACAGCGACTCATGGACATGGACAATGGACTAGTGATTACCAGAGGGTAGGGGGTGGGGAAGGATGGGGTAAAGGGGGTAAAATATAGGGAGGTAGAGGGAGGGTGAAGTAGGTAAAGGGGATCAAATGTATGGTAGCTGAAGGAAACTGGACTTTGGGTGGTAAACACACAATAGAATATACAGATGTCAAATGATAACGTACACCTGAAAATTATATAATTGTATTAACCAATGTCACCTCAATAAACTTAATAAAAAATAATAATAAAATTAAAAATTAAAAAATAAAATGAGTTCACTCTGGTGCCCCCACCTAGTTTGGGAACAGTATGGGACTCTAGGTGGTTAAACACAGAAGCAGTTTATTGCAGATAGGAATTATTGGAAAAATTCAGATGAAACATGGCAACTTGGTCTAGGTTGGAAATGGAAGAGGTTGTGACCAAATTCTGAATATATTTTGAAGACATCCTATAGGATTTGTTTATGGGTTGGATATGGGGTAAAGGAGAATATGTGAGAGAAGCGTGAAGGGTGATTGCAAGGTTTTGGACTGAGCCGTCAGAAGGGTGCTATTGTTATTGATGGGGTGGAATTTTCAGGAGTAGTTTGGTTTTGTACATTTGAGAAGCCTATGTGAGTTCTAGATGGAGATGTTGGGTAGACCATTGGCTATATGAGTGTGGAATTTGGGAAAAATTTCTGTGTATATAATTTTTTTTCCTTAACATTATTTTATATATATTACCATAAATTTTTATAGTGCTCATGTTTATCACTTTAAATGCCTGTGTAATATTCTCTTGAGTTTCCTCTACCTGTTGTATCTGCCATTTGGGGTATTTTGAGAGTCAGTTGATATCTATATAAAGAGTTTTTGTAAGTCAGAAGTCCTATAAAAAGGTTAATTCTTATTGTTGTAGCAGTGTATTTATTAATTAACAATATTCTATGGTTTATTTAACAATTCCTCTATCATGAGACTTTAAAAATATTTATAATTATGTATTCTCATGAATGCATTGTTTTAGTATTTGAATGAAAGTCTGAAATTTCTAGAGTATTTAAAATAATGATATAGTTATACACAACTAGGTGCTGATTTGATGTTTGATATGCCAATGATATTATTTCATTCTTCTTTCTCTAGGCTAGACTTCAGCAGTACATGGTCACAACAGATGAGCAACTTATATCGCTCACACATGCCATTAAGAGCTGTCCTGTGATAAATAATAAAGAAAGTCTGGCATTAGAAAGGGGAACCATGAGTAGAAGAATTATGGACAATCCAGGTGAGTGGGTCTTATTATCCCAGCTTGACATTTTAAAAATACTTATGGAGTAAACAAATGAACAAAACTGTCAACTTAAATGGAGTTATTGGCTATTTATGCATATACGGCATGACACTACTACAGTTGCCATTGCTATTTACAGCCAATATTTATTGGATACTTGCTCTATGCCAGATACGTTTTAAGTGTTTTACATGCATTATCTCATTTAATCTTCATAATAGTCTTATAAGGTAGGTGTTATTGTTATGCCCATTTTTTTAGATGAGAAAACTAAGTCTTAGTAAGAGTTGATAAATTAGCAAAATCACACAAATAGGAAGTAGCAGAACTAACTTCCTAGACCAGTGGGAGTTTAATTCCAGTACTTTCCATCACGATGCCCCAGGTTTAGGAGGAGAAAAGGTAGTCTTGGAAAGAAAAAAATATAGTGAGTTTTAGAAATTTATAACTTTTGTTTGTTTGTGGCAATGTTGTAAAAGCCTTTTTTCTCCTCATATGCCATCATATGCCATAGGCTGAATAAGACATTTAGGCTTTCTCATGTTTTTTACTTCTAAGTAATACTTTGGCGAGCATCTCTATGTGGAAAATTATGCATGTTGGGAGTGATTTTAAGAAGTGGCTAAATAAAATTTAACTTGCATAAGATAAATTCAATGGCTAGGGCAGGTCTTCAATGGCTAGGGGCCCTCTGTTTTTCTCAAAAACAGCTATTTCTTACTAGCACTGGCCCCTCAGGAGTCTTGTCTTTGAATTACTAGTAAAAGAGGATATGGCCTAAAAAGTGAAGGCTCTAGAAGTCACATGATTTTGCCCTCTATGGAGATGCATTTAAGTATAAATATCTGAAATGTGCCCATAGTTCCTTTAAGTATTAATAGCCTCTCATCTTCTTCAGAGGATCCAGTTGTAAATGCTGATGTATCCGTGCCATTGATGTTCCGAGGGGAAGACATGCTTGAATTCCCTCAGGAAGACTTGCCTGTTAAACTGTCTCAGGTGCCAAACCCCCCAGACAGTGCGAATCTAGCCAACAATTTTCCAGCACATGTATTTGAGCCAGCTGTGTTGTTAACACCACCCAGGCAGAAGAGCAACTCAGAATTCTCTCCTCTGCAGGATGGTGAGCAGGCTTCTTCTAAGTTATGTGGTAGTTGTTTTTGATATGTGTTGACACTATTGTGTTCATTATTCCCTGATAAACAGAATTTAAAAAAGATATTGATAACCATATATAACCTTTAAGCTGAAGGAAGATTGGGTAGTTTATATCGTGCATGTTGTTCCTATGGTGAAATATGACATTGAATTTTATTATATATTTATTTCATTAGAAATTGTAAACATTAAGCTCAGATCAAGAGATCAAAGTCTTCAGCATTAAGACACGGAGTAAGGGGAATCCCATTTGTCCCTATGGTCCAGGAGCCTAGGAAAGAGTAAGAAACGAGTGGAGATTATTCTCCAAAGAGTAATGAAATTTTAACCAAGGAAAGGAGAGAACTGAAAGTCAGATCTGGCGATTAACCTCTTTCTCATCAAAACTTTTTAGCTCAGTCAGTTGAAGGAAATTTATAATGAAAGTCTATGGACAATTAAAAATAGCTTTAGAGTCACTTTTGAAGCACATATTATGAGTTTTGAATAAAATGTTAAAAATAATTATTGTTAATCCTTAGCTCGGAAATTCTTAGAGTTTATAGGTCGTTTTCACAAGTTCTGTGGACTACTTTATTGTTTGGAAAATTATATTCATTTGTCCACATGTGCATTTTTCTGTAGCTATAGCTTTCATTTCATTTTCAAAAGAGTTCTTCAATCAAAAAACGACTACAGATCTCCTCAAAAGTTTTTAGAAAAATACTAGTTAGCCCTAATTTCCCTAAATTTTTACTTCTTTAAAAATAGTGTTTATCTTCTTATATAGGGGGACAGAAGAACTTTTGCTATTGAGATATACAAATTTGTCAAATTTTCTGTACTTTTATGTGTGTTTTCAATAGAGAACATGAAGAGGCCATCAGGGATTGAGGAAAATGACAAATCTTTGCTATTATAAAAATTGTTTTGGCATTTGTAATGCAAAGGTAGAGTCTGTCAGATCTGCGTGGTGTATGGAGACAGTGCTAGGCTGAGTGTGAGAGTCCTGGTCTCCCCATCCAATGATTAGATGGGAGGCATGGGGCTAAGATACTTACCTTTTCTGGACTTCAGTTTTCCTTTATTTTTAATGCCCCTCCAGCTCTATAATTTTGTGATTCAGTATTTCCTCTTTAGAAGACTAGAAAGTATTATTAACTCTGGTGATTTAGGAAATACGATATCAAATCTGGTTTCTGTTCAGGTTAGAATTTCATTTCTTAAAGTAATTTTTCAAATATTTGCATGTTATTATCTAATCTCTTGAGATACTGTAAATTGTTTTTAATTGGTGATACTAAAATAGCTTAACATTATTTTAAAGAAACAATTACTATAAATATTTTTACTCTGATTACAAATATACTAAATGTTCATTAAAGCAAATTATGTTGCTATAGACAACATTTTGTTAGTATTTTCAGAGGGTTTTGCACGGAAAATGACATGGCACATTTCTTGTATAGTGTGCAGACAGAACTACCTTTGAATATGTATTCTGAATTGATAAAGTTTTATTATTACATTTTTCAGGATTTTGTTTAGAATGCTCGCATGTAAAGACTTATTCAGTTAAATTGAACATGTAAATAAAGATGGAAGATACTTCATGAACGTTCAGTTATACTCTAGACAGCTCTGTCTAGTAGAACTTTCTGTGATGATGAAAATGTTCTATGTCTGTTCCATTCACTGCGGTGGCTACCTAATAGCCTCATGGGGCTACTGAGCCCCTGAAATGTGACTAGTGAGAATGAAGAACTGAATTTTAAAATTTATTTAATTTTAGTTAATTTAAGTTTGAATATGAATAGCCACATGTAGCCAGAGGCTACCACATATTCTTAAATTTCCATCATGAATATTTTCCTTTAGCTACTAATTCATTTCTGCTTTCCTTTATAGCCACACTTCTTGAAAGAGTAATATATTATATATAATCTCCTGTTTTCATTTTCTTATATCCCATTTATTCTTTATTTTAAAGTGTTAATTCTAATTCCTATTTCCATGTGGTTAACGAGAAAAAAAGCACATGCAAGAGTTTCTTTCTTCCTCACTATAGGCCTACATCAAGAGACAATCATTTTTATCTCAAACTGAATTCTGTTTATCTGGAGGTAGTCTCCATAATTAATATAAAATATTTATACATCTCTTTTAGAAATATCAACTTTACACAATTATTATAGACTCTTCCTTATTAAATAAGAGGGTTTCATTTCAATTAACACCTACTTCCCTTTTCTATCTAATTTGGGTAATTATATTTTTATTTTTAATTCATCTAATGCCTAACTTTGTGACTTTAAATACTTTCTATTTCTTTTTCATTAACTTCAGGGTGTATTTCTTGGCTTTCCACTATGTAAGATGAGAATACTAGCTCCCTTCCCTTCCTTCTACATCTCCTGTGTTTCCACCTCCCACCACCAGTCAACTCTGCCTTTCCTGTTACAGTAGCAAGTTTAATAACATTTACATTGTGCCATTACTATAATTATGTCTTCTGGGTCTTATCTATAGATGGATACTGAAAGTTGAGAACAACTAACAATCACCTTTTCTTTTTCGATCTGTTGTTATTGTTAATCTTGTGCCAACAGAAAGGAAAGCATTCTTAGAATGAAGATCAAGGTGAATTCGTTGTTCACTTAATTAGTTAAAGTTGTTCAGAATCTTTGTCCTATATTTATACTGTGACTTTTTTGTTCAATTTTTGTTTTGCCTGGAGTTTCAGACTGCTTTTACTCTCTTGTTTACAAAAGAATGTGCTTTTTTAAAAAGAAGATATATATATATATATAATTAATTAATATAAAAATTATATTAATTAATTATTTTTACAGTGCTATTGGTTAACAAAATCCAATGTTTTAGCCGTACACTTTAGCAATAAAGCATATATATATTTACACTGTGTGTTCACTTCCTCTTTCTGTCACCACATATTTGACCCCCTTTACCCTTTCTACCGCCCCCTACTACCCAAAGTCCAGTTTCCTTCAGCTACCATATATTTGATCCTTTTACCCACTTCTACCTCCCTATATTTGACCCCCTTTACCCCATTCTCCCTCACTCCCTACTCTCTGGTAACCACTAGTCTATACTCCATGTTCATGAGTCTCTGTTTGTCCTGTTCATTTGTTGCTTTTAAGTTTATATCCCACATATAAGTGATATCATGTGATTTTCAACTTTTCTGTCTGGCTTATTTCACTTAGCATGATTATCTCAAGGTCCATCTGTGTCGTCACAAATGGCAGTATTTCATCTCTTCTTATGGCTGAGTAATATTCCATTGTATAAATGTACCACAGTTTCTTTATCCAATCATCTATCGTGGGACACTTTGGTTGCTTCCATGTCCTGGCTGCTGTGAATAATGCTGCTCTGACATCGATGTGCAAATATCTTTTTGGATATGAGTTTTCAAGTCTTTGGGGTAAATACCCAGTAGAGGGATTGCTGGATCATATGGTAGATCAATTCTTAGTTTTTTAACTAGGTGTTTTTAAATCCAGGAACAGCTGCAATAGAGAGGACGGAGGAAATATATTCGGGACTGTGGTTTCTGCTCAATTTCATACTTTTACACACTTCCCATCTACTCTCAGTCTTCTAGAAATGTGTTGAAATATCTAATTTGCTAATGCATCTCCCCAGACCATTATTTTTACCGATGTGGTTTATATTTACTTTTATATTTCCTTGCTATCAGTGAAAGGAGGTAAGCTAAAGTTGTACTCTATAATCTTGAACTTGAGGCATCTGTCCTTCCAGTTACTCCTAATTAAGTCATTCTACCTAAACTACTCTTGCTAAAGGTTTTGGTGGCCTCTGTGTTACTAAGTCCAGTGTGCACTTTTCTGTCCTTATGTTTCTAGGTCTCAGCAGTAGTATTATACACAGTTAACCACTCCCTCTTTGTTTCCTTGATACCACATTCTTGTAATATTTCTCTTATCTTTCTGGCTGCTCCCTTTCTATCTGCTTTGCTTGCTTCCCCTCCTTTACCTGACTCTAAATGTTAAGTTCTTCATGTTTTGGTACTGTTTCTTTTCTCATTCTATTCTTTCTCTCTAGATAATCTCACTCATTCTCATGGCTTCCAATACTTTCTATACTCCAGTGACTTACAGTTTTGGATCTTAGTTTTAGATATTTCTCTTGAGTTTTGATCCATGTATCCATTTGCTTGGATGGATATATGAGTGAACCACAAGGCACCTTAAACTTAGCATGTTCAAAACTGAATTCTTGATAACCTCCCTTCCCCCAAATCTGTTCTTATCTTCTCCATCTCAGTAAATGGCATCACCATCACTTCAGTTGTGCATGGATCCGTGTGTTTCACCCCCCACTTCTAGTTCATCGCTTCAGTTCTATTGCCAAAATCTTTCTCAAATTTGTCTACTTTTCTCCATCTTTCTAGCCAACATACCTTAGTCAAAGCTGCCATATCTTTCCTCTAGATTACCAAAGTTGCTTTCTGGTCTCTTCCATTCCTGCACTTCTTAACTATCCATAACATTTAAGAAATGTAAATTGAGTCATTGCCAAAATTTCTCCAGGTTTTATTGTTCTTGAATTAAATTAGCAAATTCCTAACATGGCTTAAAAACCTCTGCAATAAATAGCCCTCACACGCCTCTCCAATCTCATATTTTTCCAGTTCTCCCCTCGTTGCTATGCTGCAGCTACCCTGGCCTCTTTTCTTTGCTTTCTCCTATTTTTGTGCCTTCATATATGTCGTTCTCTCTGCCTGTAATGTTCTTTGCTCTACTTTTTGCCACATATGTAATCATTTAAAATTTTTACTTCTTCAGAGATGCCTTTTCTGATCATCTTCAGTTATATAATTATCTATACTGTCTCCACCCCCAGGATGCCCAGATGTTAATTAATATACATATTAAAATGTGAACTTGGCAGGCAGTTTCACAAGGATAGTGATAAAGCTTTAAGGAATATCAAAGTCTCCAAACTTGATCGTTAGAGGTAGCATTGTGAGTATATTCCCCGCTAAAATAATTTAGATATTTGGAAGCCAAATCCTTCTAAAGAAATAGTGAAATACTTCTTTAACTACCATGATGATTGTAATACAATCTATGGCTAAATAATAATACATGTTTTTGTTATTTTTAAATTTTATCTACAGTATTGAGGAGGACTGTTCAAACTCGTCCTGCTCCACGAATTCCTCCAACAGTGGAAATAATTGAGAAGGAACAAAATTGGGAAGAGAAGACCTTACCTATAAGCATAGATATTCAGAATTCAAGTGAGGAGAGTCATCTCTTCACTCAGAGGTGGAGGGTCTCTCACATGGGAGAAGATCTGGAGAACAAGACCCAGGCGCCTGTCGTTGGCCTCTCACAGCCCCTGTGCAATTCCCACTCAGATACTCAGCAGACAAGAAACCCCACATTCTCAGAAGGGCCCTCAGTTTTGGGAGATGGACAACAGCTTAGGACAAATGAAGCTTTAATACAAAGAAAGGACATCATGGCACGAATCGCTGAGTTGACACTGCAGAATTCAGCTATCAAGGCACATCTGAATAATATTATTGGGCCAGGAGGAGAGCAAGGGGATGGACTTCGGGAGTTAAACAAACAGGAGACAAGTCATACAAGTGACATGACTGCTGTGAGTACCAGTTAAAGATTGACTAGGGACATATAGGAACTTAAGTACATTGGTGGAACATCTTAAGAGACTTCTTTCCAGGAGTTATCCGGGATATCTTTGACTGCTACTAGATGGCTTATGTTTTGTCATGTCCTCATTACAAAATAAGTGGAAGTTATTTGTCAGTTTATAGCGTGCATACAATAAAAGAAAAAAGCGTAAAATAAAAAATCAGAAATGGATGAGGAAAAGAGGACAAAGGTAAAATGTATAGGAAAGCTAAAATTAAGCTAGGAATGAAGTTTATAACCCATCCTCATGCTGTTCACAGTGATGGGCGAGACTTGCTTTTACTTCTTTATAAGCCACAGTAGATCCTGTCAAGGTTCTGATAGGGGACAGAACAGAGTTTTAGCAGTTGGAAGGACCTGGCAGCATCGTGGATCAGAGTTTCCAGGGGTGATTGTTTCCATAAGGGCTTTACTGATGGTGGACCGAGGGCTTCCATGAGGAAGGCTAGGAGATGAGGGATAGTAAGGTTAGAGGATAAGGGCCACATCTGTCAGCACTGGCTCATGGGGAATAAGGGCAATATGGGTACTGAGTAACAGAAATAGTAGTCAGAAGGGACTGGCTGAAGAGGAGCCTGGAAGGAGTATTAGGAGTAGGCAGTATCCATCAGTACAGATGTATCTAAGTATGAATTGCCTTAGTTTTGAGTCACTGGAAACATTTCTATGTTTGTAGCATTTTGAAGATTATTGAAACAGATAACTCTTTAGTTTAAAAAAGATAACAGAGTTAACAATTGAGCTTGCCTCTTTTTCTAACTAGTATATAGATCAGGCCGAGATGACAGTCTAATATTACCGCCTTTTTTGTTATCATTAGAATTATAAAATGATCTTTAATTAATACTGTTTTGCTTATCTCTTTTTAAACTAATGAGCATAAGCTTTGAATTGCTGATTTCTATTAAGGATTGTTTTTTTCCCAAAGGGACATATTTAGCTAAATGAAATAATATATTTCTTTAAGGAATTTTCAAATTTAACTTATATTCCTTCAGTGGCTATTTTTTTTTAACCTCTTATATTCCTTTATAGTCACTAACTGTCCTGAATCAGATACTTTAGGCCAAACGTGTCCTAGGGAGGCTGACATACAGTCAGAAGGAGTGATAAGGTTCCTAGAAACCTTTGCCAAATAATTCATGGTGCATGTATGAAGATTATAATTATAGAAGCATCTCTTTCAACTGCAGCAGATTCTCCTTTGTGTATTGTGATTCATACTCCGGATCTGGCATTAATATGTGTGTTACTTAAAAGCCAGGTCACTAGAAATAGTGTCTTTGCTTGTGTGATCTTTTGTGCAGTTCAGTAAACACTAAGATGTGGGAAAGTTTCATCTCACAGTCACTCTCTGTGGACAGAGGGACTGGAAGACTTACGTGACACCAATATTAGAAAGATTAGTATCCCTTTACTTTAAGCCCTAATTTTTCAGTTAAGTGACTTGTAAATTCAATTTTTCATCCACTATTCAAGTTTGCAAATAGCAAGGGCCATGAATACTTAACTTGTTGGCTTTTAGTAGAAAAGTTTATTTTTACAAAAAGTCAGAAATTTTTGGATTATTTTTAATATGGAATTTGTGCCTTTTTTTTTTTTTTAAGAATTTTCCAGCAGCACAACCCCTAACACCAAGTAGTATGGAGGAACGGATTGCAGAATTGAACCGGCAGAGTATGGAGGCTCGTGGAAAACTCTTGCAGTTAATAGAGCAGCAGAAACTTATTGGTTTGAATCCTTCTCCACCAGTATCACCTATTCAGTCACCTCTCAGAGCTTGGACTGGTTGGTCACAAATTCATGATTTAAAAAGTAGACAGTTTAAAAGCTAGAAAGTTTTTATATGAGAGCATATAATTCAGTGCCTTTAATTTTACACAGAAAGAAACAGACTAAATTACAGAATCAGTATATAGAGATAAGACTAGAAGGCCAGTCTCCTGTTAGAAAGCTTTCTTGTGATGCGTGCTGTAGTCTTCGGTGTCTGCATTTCTAAGTTGCCGTACATGGAAATGAGACTCATTACAGTATATGATTCACTTAGAACATATGCTGCAACTAATTATAAAATATAAGCTTTAGAATGAGAATTTAGAATTTCATCAGCAACAAATTACAAATTATTATTCTGTTAAAATCATTTAAAACATTTTTATTTGTAAATTAAACTTTTGTTGTTACATTTAGGACTGAAAAGCTAGAGGGGATTCTAAATAATAGAACAGTAACCAGAAAATTAGTTGTCATAGTATTCACATTCAAAAAGGTACTGATGAGACAAAGGTGATCTCAAGTTGTGCTTTAGCTAAAATTTGAATTATTAAGATCCTTAAGGGGTAGAGCTACAGAGACTGATTGTGGCCCCATCTAAGAGTTTTCTAGTGGCCCAGAATAGAAAAAGCTCTGTATCAGGAAGTGGTGTATTCCAAGTGTTTAAGAATCTTGGTGTTTCAGAAAGATTCATATGTCCTTTGGCTGATCGAAGTGGGTTACCTTTAAGATATCTGCCAATAAGATGTTTTCTCTCAGAACTTATTTCCTTTTTGAAACTACAGACTGAGAAAGCAGACTCTTTTGGAAATTACTGGAGATGACAGATAATGCATTTCCCCAAAAATAAAAGAGGACATGTTTATTCTAGACTTCTTCAAATGAGAACTTTGTCTGCTGTTCTTCAGTCATGAAGTCTAGAGGCAACTTCTGATTAGAATGAGTAACTTAAATCACTCAATATGTATGATCACCTACTACGTGCCTGCCATGTTCTGGAGACTGGTGATACTGCATCAAATAAGACAAGTCCCTGCTCAGCTTGACTACTTTAGTATCCAGATTGGGGAGCAGGCAATAAAGAAATAATCAAATAAATGTATGGGATAATGTCAGTTATTGCTCAGTACAATGGAGAAAAATATAGCAGATCACGCTTAAGAATAATTTTTTAATTAAATGAGACATCTTCTGTTTCAGTAGTTCTTTAAGGAAAAAATACTTTTATTTCTGTTTTTTCATTTAGTCCTCAACGCACCTTAGGAATAGACAGAACCGATATTAAAGCTGTTTGATAAATAAACTGATGTGCATGTAGGTTATATGATTTGTCTGAAGTTCTAAAGCAAATCGGTAAATTTGTAACTGTTCTTGCCACTCTTTTCTTAAGTAAAATTCTTGGTTTTACAGGAACCTCTGTGGGCTGTAATGCTAAAGATAAAAGTAAATCATATGCCATGCAGAAACTCTTTTATTTTCTAGGGAACCAAGGTATATGTTATAAAATTAAATAGGGTGTCACTACCCCCTAAAGCCCAGAAATCACTGATTTAAAGCAGTGATTCATGGGAGCCTCTGTGAAACTGTCTGGGATAGACATGAAGCCTTTCATTCATAGATACTTAGTAAATATTTGTTGATTGATAACCTACTTCTGAAAATTGAAAATATACATAATTCTACTTGCCATTGGCCGTATGAGCTCTTCAGCTAACTTTCCCTTCCTATTTAATGTCTTCAGTAACAGTAATAATGTGATAGACTAAGAAGACTTAAAGTTTTACTTCAGAAATTTTCTTTCTTTTTCCTTCTTTTGGGAAAACTTTAGATAAGCTGTTTTTGACAAAAATTTCAAGTTCTTTAGGGCTAGCTCTTAATTTCTGTTTTTCACTTCCAGATCTGACATGATACTACTTGTCTGAAGATTCTGGCTCTCTATGAACGGGCATGCTACTGAATTGACACTAGTAACTAATGTTTCTTGTCTCACAGTTCATTTGTTGAAAAATCCTTCAAGTGTTATCTGTGGGCCATAATGATAAAATATAGAAAGAACTCCCAAATTTATAATGTAAAATTTGCAGTAAGATAGAAATCAAGTTAAAAATTTTAATTTTAATTTTAATGAAAGGTAATGAAACTAATATTTATTTTTATATTTTAGAAGGAGGAAAGAGGACAATTGAGGTATCTATTCCAGGAGTAGAAGCCTCAGAAAGCTCAAAATGCAGTACTATCTCTCCTACCAGTGGGATAAATACAAGAAGGTAGGGTTGCAATGTGAATAGTTACTTAAAAAAAATCAAGAATGTGGTATGTGTTTTATTCCCTTTGTGAAACAAGAAAGTGCATAATATCTGACTTAGGTTTGGACAGACTCACCCATGTAGAGAAAATAAAGTAATGGGAGAGGAGAAATTTGGAGGAAAAAGAAGAGGCACGAGGAACAAGCCTTCATTAAGTAGAAAAGCATGGGTTGGCTAAGGAAAACAAAAATCAGTTAATAGCACAAATATAGAATGATTTATGGATTACAAAATGAGGGTGGGTAAATCGACCAGTAATATTTTCCTTCTTTACAATAATGAAACTGAAGCTCATTGAACTACTTGTGTGATTTGCCTTGATATCTAGGGTCACGTGTTGGTAAATTCTGACGCTAAATATGTCCTCGGCTTTCTGTCTCCACTCTACATGGCTCCTATTGCACTGAGCTGCTCCAATTCTTGTTATTCTCTTCCATTACCTCAGCCTTTTTCCCCTGTACGTGTTAATGCTAAAAACTTATCAGTGTGATACTGTAATGGTGGATACATGTCATACATTTGTCAAAACCCATAGAGTGTATAACACAATGCATGAACTCTAATGTAGACTATGGATTTAGTTAATAATAATAATGTATCAATATTATCAATTATAATAAATGTGCCACACTGATACAAGGTGTTAATAATAGAGGAAACTGGGGAGGGAGGAGAGGTTGAGAATTTATTGGAACTCTTTGTACTTTACACTCAGTCCTTCTGTAAATCTAAAACTACTCTAAAAAAACAAAGTCTATTAATTAAAAAAAAGACTTAGGTTGGTAAAAATATGTTACAAATATTTGATCTCATTTGGACCTAAGTCAGCCATTTCTTTTCAAGCCCTTGCCAGTATTGAGAATTGTCAGTCTTAATAATTTTTGAAGATTACTAATGATAGATTACTCTCTCACTCTTTCACTCTCTTTTATTTCTCACAAATAGATCTTCAGGGGCTACTAGTAATTCTTGTTCTCCATTAAACGCCACCTCGGGAAGTGGACGATTCACACCTGTTAATCCAAGAGCAAAGGTATGTGATCAAATATAATGTGTGAAGGGGCAGGAGGGTGAGGATGGATGTTTAGTGATTTCCATTCTTTATTATTCCTGTTATCCTAAAGATGATAGAAAATTCTCACAAGAAAAATATTAATTCAACTTTGTTAGAAAAACAAATTACACTTCTTTTGTTTTCTAGGATAACTAAGGAATAAGATAAAATTCAGTAGGATTTCAACAGCTGTTAAAGACTGGAACTTACTGGTTTTAGACAGAGCTTCCCAAGTAGTATGGCAGGACATCTCAGGTGTGCCTTGAATAGGCTGTAGGTATACTGAGATATTGGTTCCTTTAGTCCTTGCTGTGGCTGGGTGGAGCTTGGGATAGCTGGAGCCTTGAGGCCAGTCACTTTATGTGTCACTTACCCCGGTGTCTCATATCTGAGTGTGACACTGATTAGAGTAGTTATGGCACAAAGAATAAATAAATGTCTTACATAGTCTTCATGCGTTCTGATTTGCTATAGGAATGTATAGAAACTAAGCATCTTACAATATATCCACAATTTTTGCCAAAAACATTTTTCTTTGTTGGTAATATAACAAAATATAGTTCCCCTAAGTGTTTAGTCAAAGCAAAACTTGAAGATATCTTTAAAATCATAAACATTATACTTGCAAACTTGAGCTAACAACTGTCTGAAATGGGGGGAGTTTTCTTTGCTCTTCTTGCCATTAACTTTAGTAATTAGACCAAATAGTGAGTGTTTTATTAACAATTGAGTTTTTACAGCCCAAATTAATTGGTAGGCTCAAATATCCTAGTTGTCCAGGACTAGAAGATTTGTCCCTTGCTGTTAATTATATTCTAAAAAAGCTTTAAAGTAAACTATTTTATCTAATTTGCCCTTAGTTTCTGGAATTTAGTAACAAATTTAATTTACAAGCCCAACTAATTCTTTTTGTTATTTTTAAAAGTTGTACCTATGATTTGTATAAAGCACTGGATTTACCCTTTTTAAAAAAATTAGGTCTCCTAAATCAATAAAGATATCTGTTGCTCAAGGATTCAGTTATTTTGGAGTGTCTCTGTTAGAGAATAAATATTGCCAGTAGCGATTTTATTTTCAGGGTCATTCAGTGGCATAGGATAACTTTGGTTCTATGTGCTTGGTCTAAATAATTGTAAATCTTGAATGGTCTTATGTTTCTGATTACTTTCTATATCTTTTTTGCATCTTTGTTCAACAGATTGAGAAACAGAATGAAGAAGGATGGTTTGCTCTTTCTACCCATGTGTCATAAGTGAAGTTGAGTTTTAGTTTGTTCTCAGTAATATACTCTAGAACTCACTCTCCTGTCCCTGCTCCTCCTTGCAAGTATTTAATGTCCTTCTTTCAGATAAAACCTACAAAGATCTTGTGACTTAGTACTAATAGAACAAAGAAATAAAGCAGTTATTTTATTTTTGACCTTTTAAAATAGAGTTCCAACTAACGAACAACCTACAGTCTCTTTGTGAATAAAATTTTGACTCTAGGGAAATTAAAGTTTTAGATTCTAATAATTTCATATGTATTTTAAGGTTTTCCGAGTAGTACATTATTTTATCATCTTTATTTAGTTTTTAAAAAATCTAGTGTATCTTAAATGTCGATCTATTTATTTTTATTTTATTTCTTTCTGAAGAACTAAGTTGCTTTGCATGTGACTTGAAATAAAAAGCCTCTGTGTGATTAAAGTTTGGTTTTCAGAAAAATTTAACACTTCCTTTGTTTTTTTTATTTTGGGACCAGTCACTGTAGTCTACTACTTTTTCCATCAACTAGAATGTTTAGCTTTAAAAAGTAGGCATGGGGTTATTTGTTTATATTTGCCTCAGGAAGTAAGAGTGGTTGTATATATTGTAAAATTGTTATGCAGTCTTTAGATGTGAAAATGTCATCAATAGTGGTAATGTACATCAAATAAATAATGATCGTAGAGCTCGGATGTCTAAATGCAGTAACAATGATTTGTTGGTGTATTTAGAGTTTGAAACAGAATTGAATACCAAAATTTGCTATCAATTTTCCTAGCCCAGAATCTACTAAGCATTCGGGGTAAGTTTTTCTTCAAGGCACCTGTTTGTCTCTCAGACATTGGTTTCTATTTTAAACTTACTTTTTGAATTATCTCTGCCCCTCAGCTCTGTGACAGGAATTCTTAACCTAAGTGAGGTGGGAGTGGGGTGGGGAAAGCAAATTCAAGCTCTGTACTTGGAGAGCTTTCTGAGACAACAACCTCCCTCCTCTTGAAATTGTAAGTCACTGTTCTAGAAGTGTCATTCGCAGTTTTTATTTGAGCCTCTTCATTGTCGTGGTGGCAAAAAATAATAATTTCTTCTGATATTACTGATTTTATTTATGTGAAGTCTTCTGTATTCATCTGCATTATTGCAGATTCTTCCATTTGTATTGCGTGTTTTGAAACTTTGTATTTAATAAATAACGGTCCCTGTCTGGGATATAAACCATTTTGGTGTTATCCCCTATCCTATATTATTGGAAAGTTAGATTATCTGCTTGGTTTGTGAATATTCTTTTGACATGCGTTTTCTTTAATATTCTCCAGCTGGTTGGCTCTTTATTTTTTAAATCTAATATTTTTTAAACCCGAAAAGCCACAATTTTCAACTTTGGGAGCATTTAAAAAGTGGCACACTGACTATGGGGTGTGGGTGAGCCCTTGACATGGTATTTTAAAAAGCAAGGGAGGGAGCAATTGGGGGAATCATTTTATTAACTATATAGATGTCTAACTAATGTACTGTATACTCAAAACTAACTTAAATAAATAAATTAAAAAAAATAGGGGTTCCTTAGAGAGCCCCCTCAGTTCATCCCTACTTAAATGAAGTAATAAACACAATGCAAAACTGGGGCTGGGCGGGGTGGGGGAAGTCGCTCAAAGTGATTTAATGTGCAGCCAGAGTTGAGAACCATTGTCAAAAACTTTTACCACTAGCTCACTGGCAACCTGTGGGACTGACATTTAAGTACTCATCCTGTTCATGTTTGTTTTTGCTGATAAAGTCCAAAAATAGATTGAAAAACTCCAAGAATACTAGATGTAGAGAAAAGAGCCTTTTCTAGGTCTTCTAAACCAATGCTTCTCAACTTTGACTGCCATTAGAGTCATCTGAGGACCTTCTAAAATTCCTAATGCCCAAGTCTCACTCCATACCAATTAAATTAGAATCTCTGGGGGCAGGACACAAACCTCAGTATTTTTTAAAAATCTCCTAAGATGATTCTGGCGTACAGCCAAGCCTGGGAAAAATCATTACAAAGATTACTTATCATCCCCAAATCATATATTGATGCATGTTTGGTTTTGGTTAACAGTTAAACTATTTAAAAGCCCTCTTTATCAGCTTTCAGAGCCAACTGCATCAGTGGGTCTTAAAGTATGAACCCCAACCAGCAGCATCAGCATCACCTGGGGTACTTGTTAGAAATCAAAATTCTTGGGCCCTTTCCAGATCTATGTATCAGAAATCTGATGTCTGTTTTAATATGGCCTTCATGTAATTCTGATGCAGGCTCAAGTTTGGGAAACATTGATCTATAGCATTGAAGAGAGGTGAATCTCTGCTATATTTGACTGTGTAAGTACTGCAGCACTTTGTACTTCCTTTAAGAGTCCAAACTCAGATTACTTGTGTTTCTTGTGTCTAGACTCAAGTTTTTGGATAACATATAACTTCACCAGTATGCCCCAGAAAACTGCTAATCACTTGCTAAACTTTAATAGAATTCATAGTTCTCCAAATTGCAGCACGGGAGAGAAACTAGATCAATAATTAAATCCACAGTTGTGATATAATCATTCTCACTCTGTATAGTGAAATCATTTGGGTTAGGAGAATTTAACAATAATTTACTGTTTACTAAGTGCCAGGCACTGTTATAGCCCCTTTACATGACTTCATGACACCTTTATGAGGATAAGTACTGTTATTCTTATTTTGCAGATGAAGAAACTGAGGTACAAGGAGGTAAGGATTCTTTCAAGGTCACACAACTAGGGAGTGGTGACACTACAATGGGAACATAGTCAGTCTTTCTCCAAAGCCTATGCTGTGCTGCCACCTTGCAGTGTGTGTGGTATGGAAGCACCATTAATAATAATAGCTATCTTTTATTGAGCCATTTCTGTGGCAGGCACTGTGCCAAACTGCAGTGTCCCTATTATCTCATATTTCACAGTAAACCTATGAGTTAGATGTTAAATGCCACCTACCCACCTTTATAGAGAAGAAAATTGAGCCCTAGAGGTGAAGTAAGTTGCCAATGTCATAGTACTTGTAAGAACTAAAGCCAGGACTTGAAGCTCTTTTTTAAAATAATCATTGGACTTCTAATTTATAAGAAAGAACTAATATAGAAATAACTAATACAGCATAATGGCTAAGGGTGCAAGTATTGGAATCAGAAAGATTGGATTCAAATGCCACCTCTGCCCTTTGGGCTGTATCCCTTGGGCAAATTAATCTTATCTTTTCCATTTGAAAGTCAGAGATAATAATAATATCTTTCTCACAGGGTTATGAGGATTAAGTGAGGTAAATATATGTAAATAAATATGCTAAGAACAGGATCTGACTCAATAAACATTCAGGAATGGTGACTGCCAATTTTTTGGTGTATAAATAAAACTATTTCTTCTGTGTTTCCAGATTTTAAGACATTCTGTAGTGAATTTATTGTGTTTTTGCCAGGTTAACAATTGGACCCAGTGTTTTAAATTTCAAGGTATTTCACCCGAAAAGATATTGGAGGTTGAAAGAAAATATATTGGGCATATTATCTGAAAATGTAATTAATGTTCTATTTAAAAGTAAGTTTATTCTATGTTTTCTGACTTTTTAGACACCCTGGATATACCATTTAATAGTAGCAAGGATAATGGTCTTTTTTTTTTTTTTTAATCCTGGACAATGCTTGCCTAAAGAGAACAATATTACTAACCAATGCATGGTATAAAGTTTTGGGGAAGTTGTCATGTGACATTATGGAAACCAATAAACACAAAATACAATACAGCTATTCTGTCTTTATTGAGAAATAATTTATAAACAATAAACTATCTCTGTTTAAAGAGAATAATTCATTGACTTTTGGCAGTTGTAAATACAGAGTACCACTACAATTAAGACACATTTCTTAATCTCCAAAAGATTTCTCCTGTCTCTTTGCAGTGTGTTCCTCCCTTTGCTCTAGCCCTAGGCAGCCACTAATCCGCTTTTTGTCATAGATTTATTTTCATTTTACATACATGGAATCATATATCACATACTATTTTGTGTCTACTTTTGCCATAATTGAGATTCATCCATGTTATATCAGTTTCTTCCTTTTTACTTCTCAATAGTATTCATCGTATAGATATTTATCCATTCACCTGTCAATGGGCATTTGGGTTTTTCCCAGTTTGGGGCTATTGTGAATATAGCTGCTATGAATATGTCTGTACAGGCTTTGTTTGAACATAAGTTTTTTTCTCTTGGGTAAATACCTTAGGCATAGAATGGCGTGGTATTTCTTTAACTTTCGGAGAAACTGCCAAACAGGTTTCCAAAGTGATTGTGCCATTTTACATTCCCAACAGCAGTGTATGAGTGTTGCAGTTACTCCACATCCTCATTCGGTGCTGGCAGTTCTTAGTTTTACCCATTCCAGTGAGTGTGGAGTGTGTGCACTGTGGTATGCATCTCTCAGGACTACTGTTAAGTATCTTTCTATGTGTTTATTGACTACTCATATATCTGATGTGGTGAAGTATTCAAAGTCCTTTGTCCATTTAAAAAATTAAGTGGTTAGTTTTTTTCTTATTGGATTATGAGTCTTTTATATATTATGGATACAAAGTTCTTTGTCACATATTATTGCGATATAGTAGCCATTTTAAAACAATGTTTTGCGATCCAATCAAAAAATAGGCAGAGGACCTGAACAGACACTTCTCCCTAGAGGACATACAAATGGCCAACAAATATATGAAAAGATGCTCAACATCGCTAGTTATTAGAGAAATGCAAATCAAAACCACAATGAGATACCATCTCATACCTGTTAGAATAGCTAACAGAATTACTTGACAATAGGACAAGTAATAACAAATGTTGGAGAGGATATGGAGAAAAAGGAACCCTCATACACTGCTGATGGGACTGCAGGTTGGTACAGCCACTATGGAAAACAGTATGGAGGTTCCTCAAAAAACTGAGAATTGATCTACCATGTGATCCAGCAATCCCTCTACTGGGTATTTATCCCAAAGACTTAAAAAATCATATCCATAAAGATATTAGTACACCAATGTTCATAGCGGCATTATTCACAGTGGCCAGGACATGGAAGCAACCTAAGTGTCCTACGATAGAGGATTGGCTAAAGAAGCTGTGGTATATATATATATATACAATGGAATGTTACTCAGCCATAAGAAGAGATGAAATACTGCCATTTGCGACAACATAGATGGACCTCAAGAATCACGCTGAGTGAAATAAGCCAGATAGAAAAGTTGAAAAATCACATGATATCACTTATATGTGGGATATAAACCCAAAAGCAACAAATGAGCAGGACAAACAGACTCATGGACATGGACGATCGACCAGTGGTTACCAGAGGGAGGGTATAGGTGGTGGGGATAGGTGGGAGGTAGACGGGTAAAAGGGGTCAAATAAAAGGAGGTAAGAGGAGGGTGAAGTGGATAAAGGGGGTTCAAATATATGGTAGCTGAAGGAAATGACTTTGGGTGGTAAACACGCAATAGACTATGTTGATGTCAAATGATAATGTACACCTGAAAATTATATAATCATATTAACCAATGTTACCCCAATAAAGTTAAAAAATAAAAATAAAACAATGTTTTATAACTATAACATTAGTTATTTAAAAATCAGTTTGAGGTACCACTGAGCACTTGAAAGAGCAAACTGCTAAAGCTAGAAATCTGTCTAGCTAGGCTGTATACTCTGTGCTTACTCTGTGCGTGCCCAGCGCCCTGCAGGGGGCTCGCAGCATAAAATCTTATTTACTCTAAAAAGTCAACAGAGATAATGAAGTGTAAAATAACTAACTAAATAAAACAAAAAAAGCCTCCCCGCCTGCAAAGGATCTTTGCTGATGATAGTGCACGGTCAGGGCTCCTTTGGGCCATTTTTTGTTATTGGGCAGGTAACTCTGAAAGTTTTCAAAAGTCATTCCGTTTAACTATCAAATAACATCCTTAGGATAATTATAATAATTATGTAAACTGGATATAAAATTTAAACTGAAATAATACAATGGTAGAATGCTGGGCTTTTCTGTTTGGCTGTGAACCTGAGTCATGGGCAGCGAAATAGCCAGGACCAAAAGGCAAGTAAGACTGAAGGCCCCAGTGGCACTGCCGCGGGTTCCCGGCACGCCGCCTCTGGGCTGCGCATGCGCCTCGTGGCCTCTGGGCTGCGCATGCGCCTCGTGGCCCGCCGGTCTCCGCTCACCGGGAAGTGGGACGGCGTCGCCGTGGTAACCGCAGTAAACTGAGATCTTGGACAGATGCTGGGACTACAAACGCCCGGCAGCGATCGGTGCCTTAGGTAAGTTTGGACCCCGGCAGCTGGGCAGTTCCTAGAACCTCCCCCTTCAATCTGTTAGCGAGTCAGGGAGCAGTGAACCCCGCTTGGACTTCTCTTAGGCTGAACCAATATCCCTTAGGCTTTGCTAAGACATATATTTTAGTCCTTTGGATCAATTCAACAAACATGTGGAGTGACCATTTGCAGGCGAGGAGCTAGACACTATGGATACAAAGTGGACATAGTTCCTGCCTGCAAGGAGCTCATAATCCGGCGGGGACAGGCATTAGGAGTAGGTGTTTAACCGTATTAAGCCAGAAGCAGGGAGTCTGATGGGAAAGTGCCTGGCTTTCAGAGTCAAGAAAGCCACCTCCCCTCTGCCCCCGCCCCACTTAGCTGTGTTTCATTTGGCAAGTTGCCCTCTGCACTTCAGTTTCCTCATCTCTAAAAAGGAAGATGGTAATGCTTATTACAATTAAATAGGATAGAACAGGTAAAGTGTGAACACATGGGTGACACATAGTAGGTGCACTATAAATACTTGTTACATACAAGTAGATATAGTAGCGTACAAGTATTCAGTGTATCCAGTCAATTGTGAGTTGTCCTGGGTGGCTACTGACTAAAACTTTTGAGAAGAAGGGGCTGAGGAGAAATTAGGGAGGGGGAAAGTGACAGGAGATGAGGTACAGACTTTAACATGAAGGACCTTTGTGCCATGCCAAGAAATCCTGAGTTCTTATTCTATGGCTATGAGGAGCCATTAAAGGCTTTTAAAAAGAAGAGCAGCACATTAAAAGCTGTGTTTTAGAAATACAAGAGGCAGTGTAGAGAATGGGTTAGAGAAGGGAAAGACAAAACATGAGGCTATGGTTTGGTAGAACTGAGACAATGAAGACCATAACTAGGGAGGTGACAGTGGGAATAGAAGGAAGGGGATGAATGCAAAAGGCTTAGTTAATAACTGTACACATGGCAACAAGACTTCCAAACCCATTGTATGCACTAGGTGAGAGGGAAGAATTCAAAGAGTGACTGCTCTTCTTCCTCATCTTAAATTGTACCTAACTCGCAGAGTTGTTTTGAGAAATCTATGAAACGGTATGCATAGAATCTTTAGAACTGTGCTTTGCACATGGATAACATTCAGAGAACATGAGCTATTATTATTCTTTCCACAGTTGTATTTCACATTGTAAAGTAAAAGCTGAGTGTTTTTATGCAACAATCTCGGTGAGTCTTAACGTGACCAGCTCTGGCCCACTGCTGAGGTGGAGTGTTTAAGTTTGTAAGAGTGAGGACTGACCCTGAATTCTAGTGAATGAATATGAGTTATGTCACCTCGGGAGCTTTTTGTCTGGCTTCCAGATAACCTTCTGCATCACTGCGCTATAATTTTTCTTTTTACACTTCCTAGGATTGACTCAAAACATGACAGTCTGCTAAGTTAACTACTTAATGAGTTAGTTAACAGAATTAGCCAAAAGCTGGACTAATGAGCCTGAATCTAGTGTAAGTAGGTTTAAGATAGTTCTGCAAATAGACTCCTAAACCTAGCTAGTTCAGTTGTTTAGGACATGACTAAGAACACACAAATAAGGCTCAATCTTTCTAGTTGGTCACAAACTAATTATGATGAGTCAGTATATGATGAGTCAGTATATGATGAGCCTGCCCCAACCCCACCTCCCAAGATAATGTACTATCAGGTTGCCTTAAAGGAGTTCAACGTCCCCAACAGGAAAAGTGATAGTTTGTCTCTTCTGTAAAGTGTACAGATCCTTCAAAGAAAATACAAAATTGGGAGGCACATAGGATGCATTAGGATTTAATTTCTAGAGCTATCAGGATGCTGAAAAGAGTTGAAACCATGTTAGTGAGGAATAAGTGAAAAAACTGGGATGCTTTAGTTAGGAAAAGAAAGGATTTGGGGAGAAAAGTGAACTGGCCATAATTATTTGAATGGCAATAGTACACAGAAAAACTTGTTCTATGTGTCCCCGGAAGAACGGGGGCCAAATGGATTCAAGTTGCAGGGACGAAGACTTTAGTGTAATATAAAATGAACTTAGTAAGAACTAGAGCTGAGAATTAACAGAATTTGCTCGCCCTCTTACCTGAAATGTTGAAATTGAAACTGATCATCTCTTGAAACGTTCCTTCATTTGTTCATTTATTCAGGAAGTAAAACATTCATCCTTTCAACCATCTTACATACTGAGTGCCTATGTGCCTGGCACTGTTCTTTAAGCTTTATTGACTGCATTAACTCACTGAGATCTGAGAACAACCTTATGAAGTAGGTACTGTGCTTTACGGATGAGAAAACTGAGGCACAGAGAGGTTAAATACTTAATGCCTCTCAGCAATTAAGAGAGCCTGGCATTAAATCCAGCGAGTCTGACTCTAGCCAGTACTCTCAGCCTGATCAACACATCAAACTGCTTTTCCAGTGGTGCTGGGTTTGATGTTATAGATATGTGGCTTATATTGGGTAGGAGGTTGGACTAGATGAGATCTCTTTTAACTCTGAAGATTCCATGATCATATATATTGGTCTCTAGCTGTATAAAAGAGAATATGAAGTAATTATAGTAAAAACAACTACTAGTTTAGAGTACCTATGAGGTGCTTTATAAAAACCCATGATCCTCAACCCTGGTTCTTATCCTCGGCTGCACAAAAGAACTGCACAGAGAGCAGACCCTGAAAATGGTATGTTGTAAAAAGTTTTCCAACTGATTTTTCTAAAGGTGCAGCCAGAATTGAGAGCTATAGATGTAAAAGATCTCATTTAATACTTACAATAACTGCCAGATAACCTTATCATCCCCATTTTACATATAAAAGGAGGCCTAACTGGAATGTGAACCCAGTCCCTCGGGCTCCAGAGCCTCATCAGTTTTCAAAACAATTTCTCAGTCCCTTCATTCTGAAAAACAAAAACAAAACAAACAAAAACCACCTCCTTCCATCTCACCAATCATACTGATAATCTCCAGGAGACCAGGCGCCCTGATCTGCTGAACTGCTTTTACAAATTCATCAGTCATCTTAATGATCCAGAAAAACTAAGAAAGGATCTCAGTATTTTTCACTAGCTTAGATTCCTTGGGTTCCAGTATTTTCTGTACACACTGTATACGACCTGACATTAACTGCATTTGTGATATTAAAGCTTTCGCATAATAGTATTAGACACGCGAGGAATATATTGCTTATGATAGCACAGAATAAAGTGTGGTGCTTTTGTCTTGATACCAATTTACCTTTTGTTGTGGTTCAATTCCTTTGTTTATAGAGTGATTCACTTACTATAATTGTTTCTTACCCACCTTATGATCAATTTATGAGTAAATTTATTAGGTCTTACAGGCTTTATATTAGACTATATATCCAGTTATCATTCAGTTATAGTATATTAAAAATAAATATATTTAGAAAAGAGAAGACTAAAAGGCAAAAAATTATCTCATGAAGCTTTTATTGGTAAGAAGTAGAAAAGAAAAGGAGATTTAAATCAGTGAGATGTGCTTGACCTATAATTGCTGGCTTTGAGGGCCAAAAACCAGGGAACACAGGAGGCCTCTGGAAGCTTTAGAGCAACTCCTGGCCTACAGCCAGCAAGAAAACAGGGACTTCAGTCCTACGACCACATGGAACTGAATTCTGCCAGCAACCTAACGAGCCTGGAAATAGAGTCTTCCCAGTCTTCAGTAGTGAGCCTGGAAATAGAGTCTTCCCAGAGTCTTCAGAAGTGAAGGTAGCTCTGCCAACACTTTGATTTTGATCTTGTGAGGCTGTAAGCAGAGAACCAGCTGAGTCACAACTGTGCCTGGACTTCTGATCTACAAAACTGTGAGATAATAAATGGGCGTTATTTTAAGGTGCTAAATTTGTGTGACAGCAATAGAAAACTAAAACGGTGCCTGTTTATAGATTAAAGTGTTATTGAAACTTGAAGACAAAAAGGTTTTTATTTAATTCTTCACAATATCAGTTCAGTTTGGTTGATGAATCTGAGTGACTGTCTTGCCTCTACTTATTTGGGACCTGCACCATGGCAACTTAGAGAGTAGTTTAGTTTCCTGCCAATAAATGTTGATTTTCATCAAGGAAATCTTTATCCATAGTTATTAATTCAGTCCTGACTATCAGACCATCCTAATTCTATTTAACCACAGATGGATTTGAATCAGTGATTGAGAAGAGAATTTTAATAGAAGACTATATTAATAGATAACTGTCAATTTCTTCTTAGATTGTAAACTTTTTAAGTCAGGGGCTCTGCATTGCTCATTTTTGTATCCTCTCAGTGTCTAGCGTGATACCATCTGTATATAAATACGCTCAAAGTTTTGAAAATTGAACTGATTTAAATTATGAAAAACCTTGAAAGCAAGGAAGAAAATGGCACTTAGTATGTTTGTAGCTATCTGAACAAGTTTACCCACAGTACGTGATGATCTGCAACCAAGCTGCAATAACTGACATTGCCTTGAAATGCCCATTATTTAAAAAATGTTATTATAATTAATTATTTAATTGTTTTTTAACTCAGCAACTTGTATAAACATAGAAAGTTAGACTGTGTATCCAAACTCGAAGAAATAGGAAATGTATTAGGTGATAGAATTTAGATTTTAAAAGATCTTGCTACTTTCCCCAAACCCAGCAGGCATCGGGTGAGAGGAAGGAAGGAAGGAAAGAAAGAAGGAAGGGAGGAAGGAGAGAACAACAACTAAAAAAAGAAAAAAGCAACACTCTCACACACACAGACACACGCACTTTTTAAAAGGTAAAATGTCATCTTGGTAATCCAGAAAATATAGCTCCAAAGTACTAAACATAAAACTTAATAACATCAGATCATCTTAGGACATAGTTTTCTTCATAATAGCTTACAGGAAGAACATTTGGACAATGTACTGTTGTTCCCTAAGTCAAGAGAGGGCATAATTATGATGCTGCTGTAAGAGAACAGCTGGGAGAACCCTAGTGTCCCTATGAAGGGAGGTAGCAGTCACACGGCACTCTCCACCAGTGGCGTCATATCTGCTTTTGGCATACTAGTCTTTCTTCAGAAAATTAGTAATGCACTAGTTCAATTAATTCTTATAGCAGCCCTATAAGTAGTTTTTCCTTTATTTCCATTTTACAGTTGAGGAATTGATGTAACGCTTAATTAGTTACTTATGTGGCAAAACTGGGATTCACACCTGAATCCAACTACAGATATGATCCAAGTTGAACTGTTCTATCCAGCCATGTCATAGAAGCATGTTGAGGAAACATGGCTGTTTAATGTAGAAAAGTGAAGGACTTAGAAGGAAGATACAGTAGATGTTTTTTTTTAAATTAATTAACTTTTTTTTTTTTGTGGTGACATTAGTAAACAAAATCCAATGTTTCAGCTATACACTTTAACAGTAAGGCATGTGTATGTTTACACTGTGTGTTCACCTCCCACAGTTAGATTTCTTTCTGTCATGACATATTTGACCCCCTTTACCCCATCTACCTCCCCTCTCCCCCCACCCCCTACCCTCTGGTAACCACTAGTCTATAGTCCACATCCATGAGTCTCTGTTTGTTTGTACTGTTCATTTGTTGCTTTTAGGTTTATATCCCACATATAAGTAATATCATGTGATTTTCAACTTTTTCTGTCTGACTTATTTCATTAGCATGATTATCTCGAGGTCCATCCATGTTGTCATAAATGGCAGTATTTCATCTCTTCTTATGGCTGAGTAATACTCCATTGTATATATGTACCACAGCTTCTTTAGCCAATCATCTATTGTAGGACACTTCGGTTGCTTCTATGTCCTGGCTACCATGAATAATGCTATTATGACATTGGTGTGCAAATATCTTTTGGGATATGAGTTTTCAAGTCTTTGGGGTAAATACCCAGTAACCACAGGACATTTTAAATTTTTGAGGGAAACACTGATGCTTAACATCTGTCAGGCACCAGTGAACTACTAGCTTGAGGCAGTTCACAGATTCAACATTAGATTGAGGTACATTCCTTTTGATGACGTCATATCTTCACAAAGCTGACTTTTTGGTAGTTGCTACGCCAAAAAGCAATACTGCATAAAAATTATTGTGGAATAGGGTATAAGAGTGATGGTGTCCAATATGATTCCAAGCTTTAAAAAGTTGTACAATGCCCAATAGGTATACATATTCCATTAATACATATTCCATTAGTAAATAATTGTGATTTTCAAGTCTTTGGGGTAAATACCCAGTAGAGGGATTTGCTGGATCATATGGTATATCAATTCTTAGTTTTTCAAGTAGGTGTTTTTAAATCCAGGAACAGCTGCAATAGAGAGGACGGAGGACACCTATGATGTCACTCCACTCCTTAAAACCCTCCAGTGGCTTTCAATTACCATAGGAATAAGTTCTAAATTCCTTAGCAAAGAGAGACAATTTTATGATCTGCTACCTCCCTCCTCTTCAAAGTCAATAGACTGTTTTCATAGACACAACCCTCTCTCTGAAGTTCCCTTTGCCTAACATACTCCTCCCATTCTATGCCCTACCAACTTCTACTCATCACCTGTGTCTCAAACAGCTCTCCTTGAAACCCAGGCATAGTTTATCTTCTTGATATACAGGCCCACGGCACCGTTTTCTTTCCTTTTTGTAGCACTCATTATATTTAATTGCTTATTTAATATCCGTCTTTCTAAACAACAAGCTCCACAAAGTTAGGGGTCACAGCTCTCTAATCCAATACTGTAATTCAGTGCCTAATGTAGGACTTGAATCATGGTAGGTGCCCTCAATAAGTATTTTTAAATTGAAATTGGCTAGTAACACTGGGGTAATTTGATGATGAGAAGAGGAAGAGGAGAGGATTAGCCAAAGGAAGGATGGTGGGGAGGGGGGTTTATTTTAATGGTGGAGCATTTAGGGAAAAGATGACTTGGATGGTATTTCACTGCAGACCTCTGAAAAACCAGAGGGCACCACAACGACAAGTTTGCCTGGAGAAAGGGAGTATCTGACTAGATTTTGCTGTTCTGCCGAGGTCTCTGATGGTGGACCCTCCTGCTGGTGAAGTCATCTCAGATACTGTGCAAGCATATGATTACTTATACACATGATGTTTGGTGCTTGTGGACTCTGTTAGGGGATAAAAATCTGTTAGTGATTTCTGTTTTACAGCTTTATCCCTTTCTCTGTCTCAATTTTGCTCTGAGACAAAATGAAGGAACCAGATGATCAGGATACCGATAGAAGGGAATCAGACAGATCAAGGAGTAGTAGAAGGCAATCTCTGAAGTCCTCGCAGTCTGCACCAAGATGTAAGTAAAGATTATACTGTGTGCTTAGGTTTTTTATTATTAAATTTAGGTGAAATTAGTTTTAAAGAGCACATATCTAAGTTTATATGGCAGAAGTGGTTTACTTCTATAACTCCCTTACACAACTTTAAGTTTTTGAAGAACAGAGTCTGTGCTTTAATCATTTTATCTCCAACCTCTGCCACACAGACAATTCTGTGTTGATAATTACCTACCTGTGTATCTGGTCTTATTCTCTCTTGTGAGGTCTACAAAGTCTTTAATGGACTTTTCTTATACAGTGCAGTGGGAAGAGAGCTGGACTTTGGTTTTGAGTCCTGGGTCTACCACTTAGAGATGTGTGATCTTGGATAGAATATAGAGGCTCCATTTTCTCACTCATTAAAATATTAATTGTGAGCTTTTTGAGGATTAAATTGGATAACATGTGGAAGAATAATATAGGCTGCAAATAGAAGAGAAAGAGAAGAATTTTGTCCTAGGATTTTAAAAAAGTGGCTCACTCTTACCGATTGGGAATCATGGCGTTAGGTATCTTAGTAGAATCGTGACATTTTTTCCCTCCTTTTTAATTCCCTTTCCCCCTACTTACACCCCTGACCTACGGATGTTGCTGTCTCCCCTTAAGAACTGGATCTCTGAAGGCGGAGTGTCTCCTCCCATGTGCTCAAGGTGTGTCCCTGGAGCTTGGCGCCCCAGGACCTGGGACCCCCAAGGCCTGGCACCCCCGGTGCACTTGGGGGGCATGGGGCTGGTACACCCAGGGTATGGTCCGTGGCTCCACCTGGGGCGTGAACCCAGGACCTTCTGCGTGTAAAGCAGACGTGCTAACCACTACACTATGGGGCCACCCAAATCTTGACTTTTTTAGTTCTAATCCTGAATGTAGTTCAGAAATTTAAGTCTGACTATTCATCTAGAGAAGATAAGATCCTGGGTAAATCAATTCATTCACAAAATTTATATTAAATTCTTTTAATCTAAGACATGTCTCGTAAATTCATGATTACTCCATACCAAGTTTTATTTTAGATGTTTATCTCCTCTTGCTTGGACTCTTACAACAAGGATTTCCACTCAGGTCTTCCCGATCAAGTCTCCCTCCATGCCACCCCTAGAGTTATCTTTCCAAAATATATGATTATATCATTCTCCTCAAAAACTTTAGTGCGCTTTTCTTTGTTTTTCCATTTCCATTTTTCTCCACTTTCTACATCAAATTGTCTGCTTTTCGGTTTACGGTCCTTTGTAGCATTTTCCTGGATGGGTGGGTAGAATGATAATGATCCTTTGTCTAGCCTTGCCTCAACATCTTTCTTTCTTGTGTCAGCTCTCTTGGGGGCAGGCCTTATCAAGTGCAGCCTAGCCCTGTGCTCAGCTCATAAATTAGTTCACACATCATGAGTTTTAGGATCACAAATGAAAAATGTGAAGTAATTTGCTGGCACTCTGAAATCCTCTACCTTGGTGCTGTGAAAAGAGGTCTCTGTCCTGGTTCAGCCACATACCTGGTAGCTGCTTTTTCTTTTTTTCTCTTTTTCTGGATACCTTGCCTTGTTCTCAGTTTTGGTAAAATACCTGAGCAACTTCTTCCTAGCCTTTAGGATTCATGGAGAGTGAATCTACCTCCTGGTTTTCCACCTAAGCTGTGAGATTAAAGTGGACTCTTGCCTTACTCAACAAATAGTTTCTGTTATAACTGAATCCTATTAAGAAATTCTGGACAAAAGTACTAGTTAAATCATCTAGCATTTCTGCTAATTCTTATCAAAGGACTAAATTATTGCTGACCTCATATCATTAATTGGGAAGTATTTTAGTTTCTCCTATTTTCAGAAAGATTTTGTGTAGAATTGGTATTATTTCTTCTTTAAATATTTGGTAGGATTCACCGGTGAAGTATCTGAGCCTATCAATTTCTTATTGGAAAAAAATTTAACTATGAATTCAATTTTTTTAATAAATAGAGGGCTGTCTATTTCTTTTATGGTAAGTTTGGTAAGTTTGTCTCTTTCATAGAATTTGTACATTTATTCTAAAAATTTGTTGGTATAACTCTGTAGGATTTGTTTTTATTCCTGATATTGAAGATTTGTATTGTCCCTCTTTTATTTCTTGATTGGTCTAGCTAGGAGTTTATCCATCTTGTTGTTCTTTTCATAGAATAAGATTTTAGCTTTGCTAATTTTCTCTATTGTTTGTTCACTTTTTATTTCACTGATTTGTGCCCTCTTTTAAAAATTATTTCTATTATTATTTTGCTTTTCTTTTTCTAGTTTCTTAAGGTAGAACTTTAAGTCATTAATTTTGGACTTTTCTTCTTTTCTTATATGTATAGTAAAAGCTATAAATTTCTCTTAAGTTTTGCCTTAGCTGTATCCCACACATTTTGATATGTTTTATTTTAATTATTATTTAGTTTGAAGTATTTTCTAATTTCTTGGTTGATTTTTCTTTGACCCATATATTATTTTAGGTGTGTCATTTAATTTCTGAATATTTGTAGGTTTTCTAGATATTTTATTATAATTTATTTTTAATATACTTCTGTTGTGATCAAAGAATACACATATTCTGTATTATTTCAGTCCTTTTCAATTTATTGAAACTTATCATATGTTCCAGCAAGTGATCTACCTTGGTGAATGGCCCATGTGTATGTGAATGTGTACCTTATATTGGTAGGTGTAGTGTTTTATAAATATCAGGTTGTCATGTTTTATAGTGTTGTTCAGAACATCTGTGTCTTTACTGAGTTATTGACTAATTGTTCTATTGAATGATAAAAGACATGTATTATTATAATATTAACTAAGTAAACTGTGAAAAGTTAAGGATATATATATATTATAATCCCTGAAGCAACTATATATTAATAAATGTTGGTAAGAAATGGAAGAAATGATAGCAGCATACTAATCGATCTTTTTTTCTTTATCTTTTACTTTCTTGTAAAGTATACAGTGATAGGAAATAGAGTGGAAATAAAGTGAAAATGGAGATTAATCACATAGGAAAAACTTTTTTTTTTGTAAAGTTATGAGTGACCAAATAAAATGAGTTTTCTAGGACATTTTGAGTATTGAAATTAAATTTAGAGCACAAATAAATTGAAAGTAGTAGCTACTTTGGAAATAAGAAAATGCTTAATTCAAAATTTAGAAATTATTAAAACAAATAATTTTAATAGCCTCTATAAAAGAAGATGACAGAATCTTAGAAGATACCACAAATGAAACATTTTCCGAAGAGGAAGAATCGTATGTAGAGGAGGATGACTCATATGTGGAACATTTGGAAAGAAGTTCAAGTTCAATTCAAGATGATTATGTGGAAAGCACTGGAAGTAAGTATTATTAGTTTTCTACCAGCAATTGTCACTGTTTTAAAAATAAATTGCCCAAATTGAACGGTTGTTCCATAGAAAGACAAATCTGCAGAATGTGTGGAGGTGGTAAAAGGGAAAGCATAGAATATATTCTGTACAGCAGTTTAGGAGCTCTGGAGTTGTATTCTCCATTTCTGAGGCTCACAAACAGAACTCTCGTGTTCTGTTTTCTGGAGAGTGGGATGGTCTCGGAAGTGCTCTGCCCCAGATTAGTGAAAATAACTCTCCCTTGGAACTGAGTAGGAGTTGCCCTTTGATACTGCTGAAACCATGACCCAAGCTCAGCATTCACGCCGATGAACACAAGTATGTTGGCTCTTCCTCCTGTGCTTACTGGCGGGTGGCAGCCTATGTTCGGGGCCAGTAGTGTGGTACATACTGCTAGGGTATTTCGGGCTGGGTACATTCCTTTTGTCTCTGTGAAATACAACTTTAAGATTCATTAGACACTCTTCTTAGTTAAAATATTTTAACTTTTTAGAATCTCAGTATATGGAAACCCCTCATTCAGCTGAAGAAGAGGCAGAAAAGGAAGTTAAGAAGAAAATATCACAGAGCTTCTTCTATGATTATAAGGAGTTGGTTTCGATGCCCTTTGTGACTCCAGATTCGAACATACCGCTGGATCTTCTCACACTGGTGTATCCACTCCAGTTACAGATGTATAATTTTGGGATTACAGCTTCTTAGGTCAGGGGTTGGCAAACTATAGTCTGTGGACCGAATCTGGCCTCTTGCCTGTTTTCCTAAATAAAGTTTTATTGGAACACAGCCACGCTTATTTATTTACATGGCTGCCATCACACAACAAGGGCAGAATTAGTTACAATAGAGCTCATCTGTTCCACAAAACCAACAGTATTTACTACCGGGCCCCTTGTAGAAAAGGTTTGCAAACCCTGCCTCAGGTAATACTAAGAAACTTGGCCCTTAGAGAAGGTGAGATAGAAATGCATGATCTTAATTTAAACTAAACTTTTGTTTGATATCAAGTAAACATAAAGAGAAATTATGTTTTATCTCCATTTACTTCCTCTACCAGCCTGGCATCCCTTTTTTCATGCCTATCAAGTTAAAATCATTAATTTCCCTTCTCGAAATACTATGTAGCCATTTTCAAGCATTAGTACATTCACATTATTTATCAGATGAGTTATTCAAGAAGACATCCCCAAGGAAGTGGGGCACAAAAACAGGCTATAATTGGTCTGGAGCATAAGAGTCTGTGAAGAAATGTAAGGGTGGGATGATTGACAAGGGGGTTTAGTGTTCACCATTGCTTTATAGTGTTAGGTTTCTAAGGCATAGATAGTTAGGAGACAATTTTCATTAAGGCCCTTGGCTAGCAATTTAGTATGCCTGATTTCAGATGGGCAGTGGTTACGACCACATTGCCTAGCCCTCACCACTGACTGGCCTCTTATGAAAGGTGTGCATACAGAGGTAGGAAGGTGTACTTCCTGACTCAATTTTGCTTTTTTAGATAGAAATAGAACATGTTGTTTTATAGCTTCTAACTTTATTTCAATCCTTGGTGTAACTAAAACCAATTCACCCTGATTCTTGTGACTTGGAATTCTCTTTCTTGGGGGCATTTTTTTTTTTTCCTTTGAACAAGTTATTGACAAAAGTTATGCTTTTAGTTTTCTTCTAGTCTATTTTTTTCAAATAGAGTGGTATGTCAGAGTTACCAGAAGCTTTTCCTGAAATACACATGCCCTGATACCTTGCCGGACCTATTTTCATGTGCAGAGGGGCTTGGGCTTACGTACTTTGACAAAGCTTCCCCATGTGATTTTTCTCTTAAGAAATTTAAAATGCTAACTAAATCATAGTATGAGGGTTTTACACCTAATTTAAGAATAAAATTGCACTGCTAATACATAAAAAATTCTGAGTTTCAGAGTAAAATTTAATTGCTTCAACCTTGAATCTTTACCCGAGTATGGATTTTAAAAATATGTTTATTTCATGTTACTTTTTCTGTCTCTAGGATGGTTATGTTGTTCCACTTTGTTTCCTTAGCAATTTTTTTCGCAGACATTCTTTTGGTTATGACTGTAGAAGGCGGGCCAACCTACAACTTCTGGACAGCAATACAGTGGCGTACATAGCTGGGAACCAGCTGATCCTTCTGAATTTGAAAACTAAGGAACAGTTCTACCTGCGAAGTAGCAGTGGTAGAGGAATTGGTGTTATTGGGGTATGTCTTTAGTCACTTAGAATAAAATCTATCTATTTTTGATTGTTCTGTGGACCAGCCAGGTAGGTATCAATCCCATGCACGGTGTTGTGGGATCACATGAGATGCATGGCAATCTTTATTCTAAGGCACTCTCAGTTCAGTGGTTACAAACACAATATTCACTGACATTATCTCTGTGCAATATTACAATATTATATTCGTAATATTATCATCCCATTTTGCAGATAAAGACACTGGGACTTATGGAAGTTAGACATGCAGGCTTTTTACATTGAATGCTGTTTGCTATTTTGCAAAAATAGTGATATGAATAACACAAGTGATAATTCAAATAATAATTAGAGATAAATGCCAAATAAAATGTAAGTATATAATTGAACATTTGGAGATGAAGTATAGATGTACATTCAGTAGTTTCGAACGTATGACAAAAGGGCTGTGTGTAATTTGGAGCCTGTCTTTTCTTCCTGCTCAGCTGTCTGTCTCCATCGGTCATCCTCTTTCTTATATCTTCAGCCTCTACTTCCTTAGGCTTTCCATCCTCAGCATAAAAGCATTGTGAATCAATTTGTTCTCATTTTAAAAGCCCCCTCTCCTACCATGCATTCTCTTTATCCACTGAATTTTGATCTTTTATTCAAAGCCAAGCTTCTGCTGTCTTGTTTCCATTACTTCACTAAAATTGTCTTTACTGAGGTAACCAATAGACCTCTGGTGGCCAGATCTGAAGAATACCTTTTTAACTATATTTTACCTGACCTCTCCATAACAGTTGGCCTGTGATTGAGCTTTTTCCTTTGGCTGTTTTTCTACTCTGTGCTCTTTAAAAGTAGGTGTCCCCTAGATCTACTGTCACCAGTAACAAACAGCCTGAGGGGTTACTTCTAGGTGTCTGTGGTGTCTTGAGAGGGGCATCTGTTCAGATTATGATTTGTGGGGTGATGTGGGGAAGGAGGATGTGGGCTCCCACAAGCAGCAGTTCTATATGAGACGCTAAAGAGGGTTTCTAGAAGAGACATGATCTGTCAAGGGTGAGCAGACCAGACAGAACTAGAAGGTACAGGGCCCACTTCAGAACACCCTGCTGAGGCAGAGGGCTTCCAGCAGAAAGGCTGATGTGTCTCCAGCAGAGAGACTGGGCCAAGTTATCAGGGAGTAGTAAGACATACTTTTGATTAGATAACCTGGAACCTGATAGGACACTTAGATTAAAAGTGAAAGTGAATGAGGAGGTTTTGAGGATTCTTGATCTGAGGAGTGAAGCAAGAACAGGGCAATAGGAATGAAGGTGAGGAAAACCTGAAGCTCACAAATAGATCTTATTGGCTATGGAAATAGGAAGAGTAAAAGATATTCTCATGTTTGTTCCTTACTTGATTATTAGTCTATATATAGCATGTGTACAAGATAAGTTTCTGTCCTCAAAGAGTTTGTTTTAAGACCACTTAATGAATTCAGCAAGAATTTATTATATAAAACTCAGTGTCCAACACTAGTCAGAACATGTAGGGATTTAAATGAAGAAGGGTTCATGAACTCTGTGAATTCAGAGAGTTTAAAATCCATCTAAAGAGACCAAAACAGCATTAAAAAAAAAAAAACCCAAAACTAGTTGTATACAAATACATAATACTGTGGTACTAGCTTTGTGCAAATAAATATTCACGGCCCCAGTGTGACGGTCTTGTGCTCTGTGGAGGGAAGTCAGTCAGAGGCCATCTTGAGGTGTCGTGAGCCCTGAGGTCGACACCATCTTTAGAGAACTGAGCAACATCTAGCTATCACTTATTTTTCTATCACTTCATGGCCAATAATAGTTTCGAAATTTCTATTTTTCTGTTTAGTTATACAAGAATTTCGTCTGAGGTCAGTGGTTAGAGGAATAGTGTGGTTGAGAGTGCTAGTTCTCATCCTCATCCACCTGGACTCTGAGCAGTTGTATGTCCCCAAGGCTTTTCTCCTTGTGCGCTGGACCTTTTCGGTACCTGGATAGTGACAGGGGCCTTTCCTCCATTGCCCACGTCACTTCATTTTTTTCTGAAACAGTTACCCATTTGTGGATGAGAAAGACTTCTGCATGGTTATGAAAAACCTGTGAGAAATGTCTTTTGGGGGCATATAACTATCTTCCAGAAAAGATAGGGTGAATCTATATACTGAATATAGAGTAAATGACTTACAAATTCCAGGTCTCCACCAAAAATAAAGCAAAACACCAAAATACAACCCCACAGCAGCTTCCTATCTGAGAGGGCAGAAACTTTTTCACTTACTACAGATAAAACCTAGAAGGGTAAAAGATTTGCCTGAATCCCCATTCACATTTCTGTGACCACATATCCTACACAATATTCCTTTGTAAATGGAGATCTAGAAAGATATAGTCTTAACTCATTTCCCCCTAAGTCCTTGATATCTCCTGTATGTTAGGTCCATTCGCTTCTTGGCCCTAACATCTGGCTTAAATCCTGTCTCCCACATTTGCCAGCTGTAGAACTTCAAGCAAGTTACTTAACCTCTCTGTGCCTCAGTTTCTTCATCAATAAGATGGGAATGATAATGGTATACAAGCTTATAAGGTTGATGTGAAATTTAAGAGAATTAATTCATGTAAAATTTAGATTAGTGTCTGGCACATAGTAAGCATTCAATAAGTGTTACCTTTTTTAAGTGTTATCATTATCTTATTGAGTGTCCATTCTATAAACCCAAGCCTTGTTTCAAGCTGAAGTGATAGGTTTTTACTTGAGGGGAAGAATAAGAGGCAATTTCCCAGTAGGAAGACAGCCTATCATAGATCTTATTGCCACATGTATGGAGGGAAGAAAAAAGAGCTACATTATCTTGAGTGCCAGGACTTCCTGTGCAATCTATATCAGGACCAAGCTTGTCCTTTTAGGTATGTAATCAGGAGATCCAAAACAGTAACTGAAAATAGAATTTTATAAGTACAGTATGTGTTTTAAGTAGCTTATTCTTATAATAGCTTATTTTTATTTTCATTTTTTGGTTACCCGTTTGGCTACCCTTCCTGCACATTACCAGTGAACAAAAATAACAGAAATAAACATACAATTCTATCCAATTTATATGGCTGTCATTTGAAATGCTGATGTGACTAATTTTTCCAGGGCATATTTACTATATTTTCCTCTGTGTCTGGCTTGGAGATATTGTATCTTTCTCATTTCTAATAAGTTTACATTCATTTGTGGTAAGTTTGTCTGAGGCAAAATTTTAAAAATTGGGATGTAAAACTACTCTGGAAACATAAATTTTTCTATAAAAAAATTTAGATTGATTTATATGCAGGGTAAACAATTCATCTAAATTCATGGTCCTCAGAGGGTGGTTTCCAGATTGCAGCATCAACATCCCCTGGGAACTTGTCAGAAATGTAAATGCAAATTCTCGGGCCTCAGCCCTGATATACTGAATCAGAAACCCCAGTGGTAGGGCTTCCAATCTGTGATTCTGGTGCATGCTAAAGATTGAGAATCACTATTCTAGCTCCTCTGATGGCAATTAAAATTTTTTTTTGAGTTAGATATGACTATTAATGAGAGTAAAACTTAAAATGAGTATTTTTCTAGTTTTCAGTTTAAATCATCATCAAATATTTCTAAGATGCCCATTTTTGAGTTTTCTATTGGAGTGGGTCCTAATAAACTAATTATAAAATAACGGTTGTTAAATACTATGTTAATAAGACTGTATGAAAATATTTGTTTTATGATTTTAGTGAGATTTTATTTTTTGTAGGTTCACCCCGATAAAACTTACTTCACAGTAGCTGAAAAAGGAGTTTCCCCAAAGATTATCATCTATGAATATCCTTCTCTGAAGCCCTATAGAATCCTTCGAGGTGAGTCCAGTAGAATCTTTAAAATACACATGTGCAAGGTTAACATTCTGGGAAACATGTAGCATTATTGTATCAGTCAGGGTCCTCCAGAGAATCAACTGGTAGTAGTTAGAACAGAGATTTATTTAAAGGAATCGGCTTATGCAATTGTTGGCACTGGCAGATCTGAAGGTTGGAGGGCGGGCCTGTTAGATCTGCCCATTTCTGAGAGAGGGATGTTGAAGTCTCCAAACAGATTCATCGATTTCTTCCTGTAATTTTTGTCTATCCGTTTTTGCCTCAAGTAGTTTGGTGCTCTGTTGTTAGGGGCATACATGTCAAGAATTATTATGTCTTTTTGGAGAACTGACCTCTTTATCATTATGTAGTGTCCATCATATCCCTGATAATTTTTTCTCCTTTGAAGTCTGATCTGTTTGAAACTAATATAGCTACTCCTACTTTCTTTTGATTGGTGTTAGTGTGGTATATTTTTCTCCATCTATTTACTTTTAATCTACATGGTCTTTATATTCAACATACAGTTTGGTCTTGTGGTTTGATCCGCTATAACCCTGTCTTTTAATTGGTCCATTTAGACTACTGACATTCGGAGTGATTATTGATACAGTGGATTAACATTTACCATACTGTTACTATTTTATATTTGTTGTCTTTGTTCTTTGTTCCTATTTTTGTCTTCCACTCTTTTTCTGCCTTTTGTGAGCATTTTATATGATTCAATTTCTCTCCTTTCTTAGCATATGCTATACTTCTTTACCTTTCTTTCATGGCTGCCCTAGAGATTGTAATATATAACTAATCCAGGTCCACTTTCAAATAACTGTATACCACTGCAGTTAGTGCGAATACCTTATAATAACAAAATAATCATAATTCCTCTTTTCAGTCCCTTGTGTCATTGCTGTCATTTATTTCACTTATATACAATCTTACATTCATTTCTCTTATATATAAGCATGCATATAAGCAAATACGTTGTTGCTATTATTATTTTGAACAAATTGTTATCTGTTATATTAAAATTAAAAAATAAAAGTTTTTATTTTACTTTCACTTATTCCTTCTTTGATGCTCTTCCTTTCTTTGTGTAGATCTGAGTTTCTGGCCTCTAAGAACTTCTTTGAACATTTCTTGCAAGGCATGTCTACTGGAAACAAATTTCCTCTATGTTCATCTAAGTTTTTATTTGTCATTTTTGAAGGATAATTTCACTGAGTACAGAATTCTAGGTTGGCATTTTTCTTGTCTCAATGGTTTAAATATTTCACTCCAGTCTC
This sequence comes from Pteropus medius, assembly GCF_902729225.1. Taxonomy (NCBI): domain Eukaryota; kingdom Metazoa; phylum Chordata; class Mammalia; order Chiroptera; family Pteropodidae; genus Pteropus; species Pteropus medius. The sequence goes on along the minus strand of NW_024351543.1, from coordinate 255,108 downwards.
TTCTTTAAAAAAAAAAAAAGAAAAAACATTTTTTAATTGATTACAGTTGACATATATTTTTCAACTTATTTTTAAATTTTTGTATTTTCTTTTTAAATTATAGTTGACATACACTATTATATTAATTTCAGGTGTACAACACAGTGATTAGACATTTATATAACTTATGAAGTGATCACCTGATAAATCCAGTACCCATCTGACACTATACATAATTATTACAATACTACTGACTATATTCCCCATGCTGTACTCTACATCCCCATGCCTACTTTGTAACTACCAATCTGTACCTCTTAATTCTCTCTCCCCTTCAACTATCTCCCCCACTCCCTGCCTGGGAGCCACCTGGCATGAGCCACCAAGCAATGTGCAGACAGTTGTCCCCACACTGGGCTTGGAAGTGCCTTGAGAGGCCAAACCGCAAACCAAGGCTGGATACCACTAGTGCTTGGCTTGGGGCTGCTCACCAAGAGATACGGGGCACAGTCGCTGCTATTTAGGTTTTGTGAACCTTTGAGAAATTTTGAGAAAGTCTGCAGCATGAGCCAAGACAGGCCATTTGTATACAAAATCAATTAGAATAGGCTTGGGTGGGCCTGCATGTTGGGTGGAGTGGGGTCTCAGGGAATCACCAGTGCGGGGCGACCAGTGTTAGCTACATTGATGGAGACTCAGATATGGTGGCTGCCTGAGTCTGCAAGCTGGGCTGGAGGTGCTCAGCAAAGGAACAATGCTCTCTGCCAGCACTTCTGTCTGGGAGAAAGCCACCTCTCTAGCCCTTGCCATGAAGCCAGACAACTCAGTTCCTCCCAGTATGTCCCTGGTGCTTTTTCAGCTGCTGCCCCAGAGCTGGAGCTCAGAGTGATTGAGTTTGTCATTGAGTAAGTTTGCAAGTGGGCCCTTTAAGAGGAAAGTCTGTGAGTCCCACAGCCCTTCATCTCACTTAGCCATAGTCTCCACTGGTTTTCACAACCAGAAGTTGTGGGAACTTCTCTTCCTAGCACTCGAGCTCTGAGCTGGGGAGTCCGCTGTGGGGCCGAGACCCCTCGCTCTTCCAATGGGGACCTCTGCAGCTGAGATATTTCTCTCGATTCTCAAGTGCCACACGTGGGTGTGAGACTAGCATGTTTCGTATCTCTGCCCCTCCTACTAATCTTGAGATGGCCTCTTCTGTGTGTCCTCAGTTGTAGGACTTCTGTTCAGCTAGACTTCAGACGACTCCCATTGATGGCTATTCTATAGTTTAGTTGTAATTTTGATGTGGTTGTGAGAGGAGGCAAGCACGGCATTTACCTACTCCGCCATCTTGATTAGAAGCCCAACATACCATATTATATTTGTTTCAGGTCTACGACATAGCGATTAGACATTTAAATACCTTACAAAGTCTAGTACCCATCTGATACCATACATAGTTGTTACAATATTATTGACTGTATTCCCTAAACTGTACTTTACATCCCCATTACTGTTTTTATAATTGGCAATTTGTACATCTTAATCCCTTCCCTCTACTCTCTTCTTGCTTGCAAGGTTTCTGAGGAGAAGTTGGGTTAATTCTTATCTTTGTTCTGTAGGTAAAATGTTTTTTCTCTCTCTGGCTTCTTTCAAGATTTTTTTTTTATCTTTCATTTTCTGTAGTTTTGGGGGCATTTATTCTGATTACTGTTCTCTGAGCTTCCTGAATCTGTGGTTTGGTGTCAGATGTTAATTTGGATGAAATTCTTAGTTGTTATTGTTTCAAATATGTCTCTGTTCTTTTCTTTCCTCTCCTTCTGGTATCCCCATTACACGTTTGTTATACCTTTTGTGGTTATTCCATAGTCCTTGGATATTCTGCTCCGTTTTTATCAGACTTTGTTCTCTTTGCTTTTCAGTTTTAGAGGTTTCTGTGAAGATACCCTCTAGTTCAGAGATTCTTTCCTCAGCTGTGTCCAGTCTACTTATAAGCCCATCAAAGGCATTCTTCATTTCTGTTAGTGTGTGTGTGTGTGTGTGTGTGTGTGTGTATGTTTATCCCTAGCATCTCTTTTTTTGGTTCTGTTTTAGGATTTCCATCTCTCTGCTTACATTGCCCATTAATTCTTGCATGTTTTCTACTTTCTCTATTAGAGCCCTTAGCATTTTAATCATAGTTGTTTAAAATTCTTGATCTGATAATTCCAATATCTCTAGTATGTCTGGATCTGATGCTTGCTCTGTTTCTTCAAATTGTGTTTTTTGCCTTTTGGAATGCTGTATAATTTTTTTCTTGATAGCCAGACATGATGTACTGGGTAAAAGGAAGTGTAGATAGGACTTTAGTAATGTGGAGGTAAGGAGTGGGAGGAGGGGAAGTGTTTTATAGTCTTGTGATTAGGTCTTAACTTTTTATTGAGCCTATGCTTCTGGACTGTGAACTTCATAAATGTTTTTCAGTATTTTTCTCTTTCTTTGGGTGGGACAAGATGGCTTGAGTGGGCTGGAGTTGGATACAGGCATACCCTGGAGATATTGTGGGTTTGGTTCCATAACATTGCAATAAAGCAAGTATTGCAATAAAGCGAGTTGTAATCTTTTTGTTGGTGGAGGGCTTGTTTTCAATTTGTAAAAAGCACAACATCTGTGAAGTGCATTAAGCAAAGCTCAATGAAATGAATATGCCTGTATTTCCTTCCCCATGCCAGTTACATTTCCATAATACCCCACAGTTTAGACTCTGGTTAATCAGTTTTTCCTGAGGGCAGGGCTTATGAAGGAGAACAAGGTATTCTGTGACATTCTGAACTGCTCCTTTTCTCCTCCCCCTGATGGAAGCCCAAGCGATTTTTTTTCTAGATACTTGCTATAGGAACCTGGTCAAGCTCTTGGAGGTAAATCGCACAATATTATTGGGGCCACCTTATTACGGGGTCCCCTTGGAGGTTTTAACTCTCAGACTTGTTCACACTGACCCTTCAGCAATTCATCAGTTACAGTTCAAGTTTTACTACTCCCAGTACTGGCTCTCTCCACTGTTTCAGCTGTTCCTGTCCTTGAGTCTCTGTTCCGGTAAGTTGCACATCCCTGTATTTGCCAGTAGGTCTCAGTTTTGGGAGTAGCCATTTGCCCAGTGTCCTTCCCTCTCTTATGTATTCAAGAAGAAGTAATTTTTCAGTCTGTTCAACTTTTAACTTGGTGTTAGGACAGGGTCATGTTGTTAGGACGAGCTCCTTACATGTGTAACCAGAAACCTGAAGTCATCAATTTTTATTTTGTGATTTTTTTTTTTCCAGTGGCAAATTTTAAATTTAGATTGATTTCTTTTTGCTAAATTCTTTTGTGTCCCCTCCCTCATTGCATACAATGGAATATATTTTCAATGTGTTTTTCTCATGCAAAATATGATTAAGATTCATTCACCCTCCCACCTCATATCATGCGATGCTTTCTAAAGCCAAGGGTGATGAATGATTTTAGAATTATTTTTTAGAAGATTCTTGGCAGTCTTCTATCAATTCACCACATCAAGGGAGCACATTCTCTCTTACTCCTGTTTTCTTTTCTTTAAAAACACTTTTGAAAATGAAATAAATGTTGCCCCTGTTCATTGGACTCACATTCATCCTTTCAGATGGGACTGACCTGGCCTATGCTTATGTGGACTTCAACTGCGATGGGACGTTGCTGGCCTCTATTGGTGGCAACCCTGATCACACACTGACCATCTGGAACTGGAAAGAAGAACAGCCTATACTGAGGACCAAAGCTTTTTCCCAGGAGGTTTTTAAGGTTACTTTCAATCCTGACAATGATGAGCAGCTTACTACGTCGGGATCAGGCCACATCAAGTAGGTCGTTTGACTGATACAGGTACTAGTAGGTTATCCTAAGGGTATTGTCTAAGAGGATGGACCAGCTGGAGCCATTTTTGCTGATGTTAACAGTAGGATAGTTTTTAAATTATTCTTTTTAAAGTTAACTGGTAGAGTAGCTCTTCTAATTTGATATGGGGATTTAGTACTGCAGACCGCACAGATAGAAAGACTTAAATTTAGCCTGCTGCCTTCTGGAGGCTTCATTTCCTAGAAGAGTTTGTATAATGTCTTTTTAACATTGGCATGGTGTTTCCACATTCATACTGAGCTTTCAAATTCACTATTAAATTTGTTGTCCATAGCAATATTGTATGATGGATAAGGCATTTTGACATCTCTGAACTCTTTTTAAAACAATTACCACAGAATCGTTCCTGACACAGATCCCTTAATACTGAATGGTAGCAGAGCTGTCTCTCGATATCAGGGCTTTGGCTCTAAATTCCACATCTTTTTCACTATATCATACCCTGGTCGATGTCCAGGATGGAATGATTTTGTCCTTATTTTTGTTCCATCCTGTCTCATGCATTTATTAACAAGCTTCTACCACCACCCTCAAGCTGCCCGTAACTTGATTCTAGTGTCTCTTTATGAAAGATGATTGTATCTACCCTACATTTCTCTTATTTCAATGAAACCTCATCTTATTCATTCATTAGAAATATAGAATAATTGAACAGGTTTTTAAATGCAATATTGGAGAAATGCTCAAGTAACTCTCTGCTAGCTATAGGCTATAAATTTCCATTTTCTTACATTTTCCCATCATTTAGTAAAGTGCATATTTTCTGTGCACTGTATCTTTGGGGAAAGATAAACATTGAACAATTTCATGTATGGAGAGCTATTATAAAGGAAATACAGAGTATATGGAAACGAATGATCAGGAGACTTACTGTGGTCTCAGAGAAGGATGTTGGTCATCTAGACTTCATATTATTGTCATGTCAATACCTTTTATTATCTATATTCAGGCCAGATTCTTTTTCTACATGGTTTTCATCATTCTGACTGTACATTCATTTAGACTATTAATAAGAAAGTGTTAGTAATAGCTAACATCATTTGATTGCTTTTATGTGCTAGGTAGGCACTGTTCTAAGAGGTTTTCAGCAATTTTATGAGATGGGTGCTACTAGTGTTCCCATTTTATATATGAGAAAATGAAGGCACAGTGTGATCAAGAAAATCACTTAAGTTACACAACAAGTAAACTGGAATTTTTGGGAAAACTTTTACATCCTGTTAACATTATTATGCAGTAGAACTTTATGCCAGGGTGGAAATGTTCTGTGCAGTTCAATCTACATGTGGCTATTGAGCACCTGAAACTGACTGGCTTCACTGAGATACTGGCTTTTAAATTTTAGTTAATTAATTTAAATTAAAATAGTTCAACTTGGCTAATGGCTCCTGCTTACAACAGCACAGCTCTAAAATACATTCTGCTCAATGCTGAATTCATATTACCTAGAACTTTGCCTGAAAGGGAGTAGATACTTTATACATATAAATCAGATAGATGAATAAATGAAATATATGTGACTATGAAATATGTAAATTCTTGAGTCATATTAAAATTTAAAAAGTCATTGAGGTACGTTCACTCTTGTGTTTTGCAGATTCTGGGAAATGGCTCTAACATTCACTGGTCTCAAGCTTCAGGGTTCACTAGGTCGATTTGGCAAAACAGCCACTACTGATATAGAAGGTTATATGGAGCTCCCGGATGGGAAGGTGAATACAGCCACTATTCTACAATAATAAAATTGTTTTCAAGTGACATATGAAAACACATTATACATTCTAAAAAGCACTGTCAATCTTAGCAATAAGAGATACTATAACTGTGAATATAATGGACATTTAATTTTGCCTTTTCAAATAATCAATTTGAATTAATATATTTGTATGAAATTGTTATAACCCACATGTACATATCATTTTGTGTTATTTTTACTAAATATTATACACACATATAAAGTATACAAACATTTTCTTATATTAACATAGTGACATACTTATCATTTTTAATTATGTCATGGAGTTACAATGTTTGTAATGTTCATTTTTCTCCCGTGTTTTCTGTGCTGTGATGCTTCAAGAAGACTTACTAGGCTCAAGGTTATATTCTGTCTTGTGGCTTTTGTTTTTATTATCAGATTATTGTTCAGCAAGATTGAGCCACTTTACAATAACACCTCAAACCTGTAACTTTAATCTGTTGGTTTATTCTTAAATATTGTTAGTTTACTCCCTCTCTTCCTCTTACAAAATTTATAGACATATTGACTATAGAATCAGTTCTCCATTAATATTGTATTTGATTTCCTATTGGGATGAGTTATGTAATATTATTTGTGACCATCTCAATCATAAGTAAAGGCCAGCATACAAATATTACTCTGAGGAACCAAATGGTCTAGTCTTCTACCTCCTGGGATAGTCTCAATTTGAAATCATGACATATAGGAGGAAATAAGCGTTGGATGCTGGCTAACCTATAATATATCCAAACCTATAAGATGATTGTAAATCATTCCACCTTCAAATTCTGAATACTGTAAGAATTAAGCTAAAATAAAGATAATACAACTCTCATTAAAAACATGATATGAGATCTATCTTAAAAAGGTTCAGTAGAGTTTGTGAGGATGTAGGGGAGAAAAGAAGCCTTTTTAAATAAGAGAGACATAAAAAGAAATGTTTAGTGTTAGAAATGAATATCAGGTATTTAGAGGGCTAATTAGAATAAAGCATTCATGCTAGGAAATTAGAATGAGAAGTATGGTTGGGTCCTAGTGTACAAAGAGTATAACAACCAGGCAGAACTATTATATTTTGGAAGTGTAAGGTTGTAAATAAGAGAAGTTATCAATAAATTTGGCCACAAAATGCCACGCAAATTAAAAGGAAAGCCTGGAGTCAAGGAAATGAGCTAAGAAGGAACATATTGCTTTATTCTAAGAAGAGGCAATAAAGGCCTAGACTTTTCTCAGGACAAATAGAAGAGGAAAGTTAGACATGAATGACATTTCAGAAAGGATGCCTTATAGGCTTTGGTGACTTTTGGTGGTTTTAGTCACTGGACAGGAGAAACCAAATATAAATAAAGACTCCACTACATGTTGGCTGGAGCTTAATAATCGGTAAAATAGGTAGAATAGATAAGAATAGGTAGACAAAGAGGCAGAAAAGACTAAGGTCCTAAGTTACTTTAAGTGAGAGAGAGGTGGGGATGCAGACTCCTAGAGCAGGCTGCCAAGAACTAGGTGTCCCATGGAGCATTTCATGGAATGTTACTCTAAACAGAAGCTCTGTGAAAATAAGACTTTCTTGGTCTAATTCCTTCATATCGCGAAAATCTTCTTGATGCTCAGTGAGTAATTTTGTGTTCCAGCGTCCAAGAGGTCCTAGAGAAAATACATTTGTTTGACTTTGTTTATCCTAGCATCTGTCTTCCGAGGCAGTGGTAGTCAGAACAGGAGCTTTTGAGCCACAGTGCCTGGTTTAGAATCCTGACTCCTCTGGGTAATTTTGGGCAAGATAGTAACTGTTCTGTGCTTCATTTTTTTCCTTTGTAAAATGGGCATGAAAACAGTAGGGGCTTCCACTGGCCCATATGGTTCCTTTATGCAAAGAGAAAAACTCTCTTCTGGGAAAATAAAGTGCCCAACCTGCACAACCATACATGGCGTCCCCAGTAAAAGTACCAAGTTTATATGGTTTTTAGAATTAAATAACTTAATGCACGCAAAGTGCTCCAGCAATGCTTGGCACAGAGTCAGTACCCCATTAGTATTACCTAGTTGGTAACACTTGTTAAACAGCCTAAGAACTGGTGTTTGGTGCTATGTACTTTGGGAAGTGCTGGATTAAATGGATTAATTCAGGAGGTGGTTCTAGATGAGTATCCTTGTTCAAAATTGGATATTGTTATGTGTAATCTCTGAGTTCAATAATGGTCTCACAATTTATCAAACATAACAGTTCATATTATCACACTTAAAAAGTTGAATCTCATCTATCAAGAATTTTAAACATACCTCTAACTTTTGACCCAGTGATTCCGTTCTTGGATTATTTCCTTAAGAGATGTTCAAAGAAATATATAATGGATATGTTTGCAAAATTATTAGCGGCATACAGCCTAGTCACAATAATGGCAACAGTACATAACACTAGGAGGAAATACATAAAAAATGTGATTAGTAGTTGTTTCTATGGTAGTGAGTTTTCATTTCTATATTTTATTTCTCTGTATTTAACATGTTTTACTTTCATAGTCAAGAAAATAATCTTTAAAAATAATTCTCACCTGCTATTTGAGGCATAAATATATGTATTTGTCTGTTTTAATGCACATTCCTTCCTTTCTGCACACCTGCAAGGTTCTCTCAGGGTCAGAATGGGGCAACATGCTGGTTTGGGAAGCTGGCCTCATCAAAGTCGAGCTCTGTCGAGCTGGAAATATAAGTTGTCATCAGGGTCCCATCAACCAGATAATGCTGGATGAGGGTGAAGTTATCACTGTCGGGTCAGATGGATGCATTAGGGTAAGTTTTCTTGACACTTAGACAGTAGCACCCACATCTAAGCCTTGCAGAATCACCTAGTTGGTTCTATCAGATTTTTATTTCTCACAAAGTTTATTTTATGAAGAAGATCAGTGGTCATTTAGTCCTAGGGCTGACTCATTTTAAATAATGCTTCTCTTGTAAATATTTGAATTCTAGTCAAAATTAATTTATAGTATCTCAGAATCAAAATTTTCTGAGGGGACCATTTGTTATTTAAATTCTGCTGTTGAAATAGTAGTTTCAAAAGAAAGCCCATGTTAGCACAATATAAACAGTGATCACAGATATCCTTCCAAAATGCCTTATACGAATAGGTCATTTTCTAGGAACAAAAATGCTAAACATTTCTTAGTTATTTTTACTGGGGCTACTGATCAGAAATATACTCAAAGGCGAGCTGAGAGGGTTTGCCTATGGACGGTTCTGCCTCGTTGCACCTTATACGAGTAAACTCACTTGTCCTCACCTGTGGACACTCTTCTGCCCATAGCGTTAGCTAAGCTGGAATGTTGCTTCAGCATCTAAGTCTCCCTTGTTACGGCCACACCTCTGCATGTGTACCCTGCTATTGCTAGCAAATCTGGAGCGTCCTGATTTGTCATGTGGAAATGTGTTCCTTCAACCATCCTGTAGTCCCCTTGGATGTATTTCTTCTGGGGCCTTTTGTAAGTGGTAGTGTTCTCTGGATATTCTTTAAGAAGTATGATCAGAAAAAAAAAGAAGTATTATCAGAAAAAAGACTGTATTTTTTTTTAATATCCTGGTCATTCTTAATGAGCCCATTAAGTTGACACTAGTTGAGCTTAATATGTCTAATACATTGTTTAGGCCATATCTCTCCCACAGTCTGCCCTCTTACCATTGGCTTTTTGAACCTAAGTATAATTTTTTTACAATTACCAAATTAAATTTAATCTTGTTAGAGTTTACTCATTACTCTGAGAATCTTTTGTGTCCTTTATTATATCATACAATAAATTCACAATCATTCCAAGATATGTTACCCCAAAATGTCAAAATACCAGTGGAAGAAATCCTGAAGAGAAGTTAAATATTTCACAGAGGACCCCTTCACCTTTCATGGACACTGCTGATTTCTAAGCTTACTTTCCTTTTCACAGTCCACTCTCATCTCTACAGTTCTTTACATTGTAAATCTCTAGCTCTCACGCTTTAGGAAAAACTTATCCCAACTACCAGGTGTTAGTTGGGCCCTGGGACCTGGGCCTCTTGTCCACAAGGCTAATCTATGGGACAACACCAATTCTCCTTGAAGTTACTTTCTCAGAGTCTAAGTTATTGAGTCTAGGACAACATGGCAGGGTGTGTCAACAGAACCATCCGGAGTGGGCTTTGGCACATCACAGAGAAAGGTCCATCTGGATCTCTCTGTCATGCGAGGTGGAAATGTGTTCCTTCAACCATCCTGTAGCATTCAGGTCTCCTATCCCAAGAACAACAATCCTTATCTGAATAGTACAGTTTAAATTGATAAGTAAGAGAAACATTTTCTGATGAAGACATCATCTATACTTTCTCTGCTTATAATTAAGGTAGTGCTTGAATTGTTAAGCAAGAAGGTCTATTTCCCCCTTCCAGGAGCTAACTAGTATATATAAAACAAGGCTTATTATGATGTCTTATTGAACAAGCAAACCATTTACTCCTATGGCCACTCTATGTGCAGAAAGACCTTGAAATACAGATTTCTTTGGACAAATTAGAATTCTTATTTATAGCTGTATTTAGTCACAAATCTCTGTAAATATAAAGAAATTGCTTTGTATTTCTTTTCTGGCTTAGAAAATATAAATTCAGAAACTGCCGTATGATTAAAGTATTTTCTTATTAATTTTATAAGATTTGGGATTTTGAGACCATAGACACTGCTGATGCTATAGATGAGTCTGGATTGCTAGAGATTGAGCCCATTAATGAACTTCAAGTAGACAAGAATGTCAAACTCTTCTCTATGATAAAAATGAATGAAACCGGACATAACTTTTGGTTGGCTCAAGTGAGTTGCAGTCTTCTTTTTTTGCTCTTTTAAAGTTATCTGGACACAAAACTAAAATAATATAATATCATTTTATAGATGGGGAGGGCACTAAAATAATAAGTTATCATTACTGTAAGTTCATTTTATTATTAAGACTACTATTGATACCTGAATGAAGACTTCCTAAATTTTTAATTAACCTATATTTTATACACAAAAAACCTATTAGGAACATTTTAATTATTTTTAACTATAAGTATAACAAGATTGCTTCACTTATTGTATGGTTGTGTTCTAAGATATACAGAAGTTGCTTTCATCAATTGCACTTTAAAATACAAGTAAGCTTTTGGTATTATTGTTTGCCCTTACTTTAAATCATAGGAAGAAAATTATTTTAATTTGACATAAGTTCAAAATGATAAAACAAAATATTATTAGGCATTTAATTTTTCAGGATGCCAATGGAGCCATATGGAAGCTTGACCTTAGTTTTTCAAATATCGTAAGTTGCCTATTTTTCTTATTTTTTTTCTAATTTTCATAATTAAAATCTTTGTTATTCTTACTTAAAAGATATTTTATCTATCTCCATATTTGATCATTGCTCCCATCAAAAACTTGCTCAATATATCTGATTCATGAGAATTCATATTTTCTCTGTAATGATTTTTTTACATTAAAGGCCTATCTCATAGCAAAAATTACCAGAAAAGTGGCAATAACAGTGGCTAACATTATATAGTGCTTTACAGTTTTCATAAACATAAGCCATTTGCATTTATAATCTCATCGCTACCCTGTTTAATAGACAGGCAGTTGCTGTCATCTCATTTTACTGATGAAGAAACGAGAACTGGCAGTCTAAGTGGCTTGTGCAAAATCACACAGCCATCAACTGCAAAGCCAGTACTCTACTTCTCCTAATTCCAAAGTTTAACATTATTTCTAACCTATTATGCTTTTTTTAAAAGTTCTAATCAGATAAAAATCATACATATGTTACAGAGTTTTATTTGCATTTCTTTAAACTTGACCTTAATTCTATGTTAACTTTTCTTTGACATCTGTTGGAATTTCTGTCTTTTTATTATCAGACCCAAGATCCAGAATGCCTCTTCTACTTCCATTCTGGAGCCATCGAAGCCTTGGTCGTCTCGCCTATCACTTACCTCATGGCCACTACTAGCTTGGACTGTAAGTAAGAACTCTTAATGACAATATATGTGGCCTTTTTGTTTTGTTTTCAACACATTTTTTATGTATTTGATTGAAAGCATTTGAACATTTTTCCAAAAGGGAAGCCTCTTAGTGCAAGTGAGGCAAGTATTCGTGGAAGGGAGAGGGCACAAAATGTACCAGCTGTGGTTATAGTAAGATTAAAATAAGGACACAGTAAGTCATTCATGAAAATTATCCACATTTGTGCTTTTCTTTTTATTTCCATCTCTTTTCTTATGCCGAATCTATGGGGATCATGCAAGGAGAAATAGATACACCAGGCAATCATCAATTGTCTTTTTTATTCATGTTTAGCAATTTCCAATGACTTTTTTCATGTTTATTTTTCATGTTTTATTCATGTTTATCAATGATTGAAGGTATCCATAGAAATTTTTGACTAAAGAAGGGCTATTGGATTATCAGTTGATTTAGTTATTTAAGAAATTTCTTATTATAATTCTCAATATGTAAAGTGAGCCAAAGTTATTTAAAAAGGGATTATGTATACATTTGTTTCTTTTAAAACTGTCTTTCTATAGGTTCTATTCGAATCTATGATTTTGCTAGCAAAACTCCTTTGTCTCATGTGAAATTCAAACAAGGAGGTACTGCTCTTGCTTGGGTACCCCGACTGGTAAGTTTATTATAATGAACTTCTCCCAGATTCTATTAGTAGATATAGTATGTCAGTGCCGTTTCTTGGAAATATAGACATTTTCTGACTCTGGATTTTAGAGAAGAATAAAAATTTTAAGTCAGTTTATTCACTTAGAATGTGGTAGACATCATCATGACCTTGCTATTGTTATGGTTTTGGTCCTGATTTAATGAAAATCTATTTTTAAACCACCTGCAGATTAGTAGTAGTTCCATGTTACACAGTAATCAACCAATAGAACTTTGTGAATCTGTCCTCTATTCCTTTGACTGTTATTTCATTCATTACATTTCTATTTCCAGCATACCTATGAGGTGCTGGGCCTTGTTTCTGATTCTGGGAACACAAATGAGCAAAAAGACAAAAATACTTGCTCTCACACATCTTACACTCGAGTGGGAGACAGAAGGCAGAGACAGACAATAAATAAAATAAGTAAAATATGTGATACGTTAGATAATAAGAGCCATGGGAAAAAATTAGGCAGAGATGGAGTTGTTCTAATTATTGCTCTATAATAAACTACTTCAAAATGTAGTGGTATAAAACAGCAATTAATTTATTTTGCTCATATGTTTTATAGATTCGGAATCAAGACGGGTGGCAGCAGGGATGGGTTATCTCTGCTTCATAGGGTCTGGGGTCTCAACTGGGAACACTTGGATGGTGGGGGCCTGGAATCATCTAAAGGCTTCTGTATTACAAGTCTGGTACTTGTGTTGAAGGCTGGGCCAAGCTGGGATGTCAGCAGGAGTCCTTACATAATAGTGCCTCCGTGTGGCTTGGGCTTCATCACAGCATTCTGGCCTCAGGGCATTCACACACTTCTTACACAGCAGCTCAGGGCTCCAAGACCTAGTGTTCTAACAAACAAGGCAGAAGCTGCTGGCCTTCTCAGTGGTAGAAGTCACATAACGTCACTTCTACCATCCACTGGGTGAAGCAGATTCAAAGTAGGGGGCACTTGAACCCCATCTCTTCATGGGAGGCATGTCAAAGAATTTGTAGTCATGTTTTTAAAATGTCTTGGGAGTATTTTGGGAATGTTTTATCCTTACCATTTTGAGTTGAAATCAAAGAGAAAATGTTTCAGGCTCAAAATCGATATGGAGATGGCTGGACTGGAGGGGAATTTCATAATGGGAACAAGACCAGAAGGGGAATTCAGGCCAGAGAATAGAGGTGGAACAATGATGAGGCTAGAACAAATAGAAAGCACAGAGCAGACTACCAAACCTGGCTTACTCTTTATCCTAATTTATTTACACTCTTACCTGAAGTCTTTAAAATACAGCCTAAGTAATTGAATCATTTATTCAGATGGTTGTGTGATGTCCATAGAATATTTCCATTTTCAGCCTTATATCAAATTAATGATCATATGGATATTATACTAGACTTGAAATGCCCCTTCTCAACGCTCTCTTGCCTTCTGGAAAACTCCGCATCATTCTTTACAACTCAGCTCAGGTCAAACATCATCTCTTCTGCATAGCCCTCTGTGACCCCACCTTCAAACAGAGCTAAGAACTCCTTCCTCTGCTATTCATTTTTTTTTAAAGACTTTGCATACACCCCTCTTATAGTACTTATCACAGCATACTAAGATTATTTGCTTTATTGTCTATCTTTCCATCTGACTGTTTGCTCTTCATGTGACAACCATAACTATTCTTTGTACCTCCAGTGCCTCTACAGTTACACGTACATTAGACACTTAGTAAATGTTTGTTGAATTAACAACATTCAATTGGAATTGAATGTGGTGTAGTTTTCTTATTCCCAAGATTTTCATAATTGCCTGGCCTCAGGGATGATCACTCGGCTCTAAAGAATAATAGGGATTTTGTTTTTCTCCTGAATGCCTTTTAAGACTAAAGATTTAGTACATTCAGACATTGCTAGGTTTATATCTCTGCCCAGACTTCTTCTCTAAGCTGCAGGTTATATGTCATCTCTATTTTGAGATCTCTAGGGTACCTCAAACTCAACATGTCCAAGACTAAATTCATGATTTTCTGCTCACTCCCAGCTACCCCTCACTCTAAAACAATAGCAACAACAAACCACATGTATACCTGACTCCCTTCCAGAGTTTCCTGTCTCAGTAAATGTTTTAGTCATTCTTGACACCTCCCTCTGCCTCATCCCCCATGCCCACTTATTACCAAATAGGGTTATTATACTTCTTACTAAAATATGTCTATATCCATCATCTTCACTACATCACCTCAGACCAAGTGACTACAATCACTCTCCTGGAGTATAGCAGCCATTTCTTCAAAGGCTTCCCAAAAGCTTTCCTTGCATCCTATCTAGGCCATGTCAGACCTACTTTCTACATGGCAGCAAGAATGACTTTTCTGAAACAGCAAATCTGATCATGAGACCTCCCTACTCCCAACCCCCAACTAAAAACCTTTTAATGACTTCCTGCTGCTCTCAGAATGAAGACTATCCCTAATGTGACATGTAAGCCACTTTGTGACCTGGTGCCTGCTTATCTCCCTTTCCAGCTCCTTGTGGAAGCACTGCTCCCTCACTCAATTTGCTCTAGACAAACTATAACTTTTTCATGAGTTGCTTTTTTCCCTGCCACATGACCTTTGCACAAGCTATATCCTCTCTGAGGAGTGCTTCCCCCACCTTCCTGTACTTTGTTAATTCCTGGGCATCCTCTGATCTCAGCTCCACCATCTCTTCTTTAAGGAGGGTCAGCTAGATCAGCTTTCTTTGTTATTTGCTCTCAGAATATGTTTCTTTTACTACTTATTTCAGTTCATAATTCCACACTTATTTGTGTGATTGATTAATGTCTGTCATCTCCATTAGATTATTAATTCTGTGAAAACAGGTTGAGACTATTCTCACACTTGGGTTGCTGGTGATAGATGCCTGTCACATGAGAGACAGACACTCCACCCACATTTGCTCATCGAGTGTTTGAATTGCCATAGTGTACCTGTCTCATAGTCAGCAGTGATAGGATCTGTCCTAGAATAGATGGAGGTTACCAGAAAGTTGTACAAGGAATTACCAATGGATAGTCTATGTTAAATTAGCCTAAATAAAATACAGAGATATCTATTATGTAGGAAAACTTTCTTAACTAATTTCATATCCCTTGTATTTAATTTTTGTTCAAGATAAGCTACACTGGAGCACAGATTATTGTTGGATTCGAAGATGGGGTTGTTCGCATTCTTGAACTTTATGATCCAAAAGGGCTCACAATTTTTGCAGGACGGAAGAAATTTTTGGATGCAGATCTTCATTTGAAATATGTTTTCAAACCCCATACTGCTCATATCACTGCTTTAGCTTATGAACGTGATGGAGAAATTCTAGCCACAGGGGTGAGTAATAGATTTCTTTTTGTTTCCTGTTGAACTTTCATGGTTAACCTAGCCTCTTATTAGTCTTCCTATTTAATGATGCCTTATTTGTTGATACTCCTATCTGAGAACATATCCATATTTTGCTTTCTTTGTAGTCATATTCTTTTAGTGTAGTCTATGCATGATATTTACAAATATTCTTACAAATTGAGTTCTAACACTTATTTTAAATGGATAGAAAATTTCAGCTGAGAATCATGCAAGATGTTTTATGTATAATCGATATTTTATAGTGTAGGTATATACGTATAGAACTTCAATAAATGAAGCGAATAACCAGGTAAATTCTCAGTGCATTAATAGGTGAACATATGCATTTTTTCTGAAATAATCTTATGTAAAGAGATGATGATCATTTTTTCAGAACCACATACTGGAATACATGATTTATCAAGTGTTCTCATGGGGAGAAAGAAGTAAATATTTGAAATAAGAACTTTCCCAGAATAACCTGGGATATGTGACCATTATAGGTATAAGTGTATGGTGGATAAACTGTAGCTGGTAAATGTTTCGTTACTCTATGTAATAGATTTCATAATATGTATTTGGTGGGCATTTCTCAATTTCTTAGAGTAAAGATAAAACTGTCTTCTTCTTTGACGTGGAAAAGGATTATAAACCAATTGGTTTTATTACTACTCCTGGACCTGTTTGCCAGTTAGTATGGTCTACAGCCTCTCATGTAAGTAATTATTATTTGTCTTCATGCTTAAGTCTCAACTACATAATGAAATGATCTGGAAGAGAAAGAGCAGCAAGTGGAATTATTAGCCCTACTTCTGCATCCCGCATTGAGGGACCAGGATGCTGCTCAGCTTGGCTAATAGAGCACCCTCAGGAATTCCTCATCCCCTTCTCTACCTTCTATCTCCCATACTCTAATTAGTTGGCCACAGTCCCCTCTCAAAACACTGGGTTATATCAGGCTTTGCTTCAACAATGGTGCCTCTAGCCAGATACACATGACAGAACGTGTTGACTTGGGTTTGTTAGTCCTTCTGACATTCAGAAGTTCAGTTCTAAGTTTTGAGTGTACTTGTCCTCATCCTTATCTCTTTACTTCTCTTCTGTCCCCATTACACCTCCATTTTCTCTTCTTCCGTCGCCTCTTTCCTAACCACAACTGGTGATTCAGTATTGATTACTAATCTTGTTTAAAGCCTCTAATTTCCCTAAGTTTGAGCATAGGATAATTCAGTCATGTGAATAGTGATTGAATGTCTAAACTAGTGCTGTATTAGATTCCAGGAAGATAATAATGATACTGATGAACTGCATAGAAGTGCTGTCAGGAATATTGGGGTAACCTCTTTAATCTATTTTGAGCTCTTTCTTCTAAAGAAAAAGCCTATGAAATACAGTAGTATCTAGAAAAAAGTATTTTTTTCGATTTTTTAAAAATTTATTTTAATTAGTTTTAAGTATGCAGTACGTTGGTTAGACATCTATATAGTTCATAAAATGACCCCCTACTTGCTCCCTTCCTCCCCTGACCTTCTACCCAGCCAACATATTAATACTAACTGCATTCCCTATGCCATGCTCCTCATCCTTGTGACCATCCATCTGCTACTAATTTGTACTTCTTTAACCCTTCACCCCATTCTCCCAGCCCCCCAAAGTCCCCTCTCCTTTGTCCATCACCAAATTGTCCACTATATTTGTGAGTCTGTTTTTGATTAGTTGTTCTTTTTATTCCTTAGATTCCACATATAAGTGAAATCATATAGTATTTATCTTTCTCTGTCTGACTTAAATTCCTTTTAGGTCTATCAAAGCAATATCTTTTTCCAATCCCTTCCTTTTCATATGTAGAGGTGGTATTTTTTTTTTTTTTTTTAATCTTTTCAACCACTCTATCTTTTGGTTGGAGCACTTAATTCTTTTCCATTTAAGATACTTATTGATAGGAATGTAGTTGTTACCATTCTTTATTCCTGTTTTTGGTATATGTTTTTTCTTCTTAAAGAAGTCCCTCCAACATTTCCTGTAATACTGGCTTAGTGTTGATAAATTCCTTTAGCTTATTTTTGTCTGGGAAGCTCTTTATCTGTCCTTCAACTCTAAATGATAACTTTGCTGGATAAAGTATTCTTGGTTGTAGATCCTGAGTCTTTATCACATCAAATATTTTTTGCTAAGCCCTTCTGTCCTACATAGTTTCTTTTGAGAAATCAACTGCCAGCCTTATGGGTGTTCTCTTAGAGGTAACTATCTGTTTTTCTCTTGCTGCTTTCAATATTCTCCCTTTGTATTTAGCCTTTGGCATTTTAATTATGATGCGTCTTGGTGTGGGCCTCTTTGAATCCCTGATTTTTTGGAATTCTTTGAGCTTCCTGGGGTTTTATGTCCATTTGCTTCACCAGGTTAGAGAAGTTTTCCATCATTATTTCTTCAAACAGCTGTTCAATATCTTGATTTTCTTCAGTTATGCCAATCAGATGGGTATTTGGACCCTTAATAGTGTCCCATATGCTCCTTAAATTATTTTTATAGTCTTGGCATCTTATCTCTTGCCATTCTGATTGAGTGTCCTTGGCTTTCTCATCCTCTAGATAGGGCATTTGATCCTTTTCTTTATTCACTTTGTTTATTCCTTTATTTATTCCATTTAATATACTTCTCATCTCAGATAATGTGTTCTTCATTACACACTGGTTCTCTTTTATAATTTCCATTTTCATTTTTATGTTTTTTATCTCTTTGTTGAAGTTCTCACTGAATTTATCTACACTTCTCAAAAGTTCATTGAGTATCTTAGTGTTTTGAACTCTGCATCTGTTAGATTACTTGACTCCATTATATCTGGATCTCTGCTCTGTTCTCTCATATGGTTTCTGCTTCTTTGTCTTACCATTTTGGCTGCTTTTCCGTGTCTGTTTCTATGTACTAAGCAAAGCACCTAATTCCCCTGGTCTTATTAGTGTGGATTTGTGAAGTAGGTGTCCAGTGGCACAGTCCTGAGAGGGGTTTAGCTGCAGGCCAAATTTAGCCCAAGCCTCTGCTCCTCCAGGGCCACCTGTTAAGATTCAGCAAGGAATCCTCAATGCTGTGTTTATATTTGCCTCAAAAGGCCACACCAGAAACCGAGGTCAGCTGCCTCCAGGGTGAGTCTTGGTACTTCTCAGCAAGGAGCACCTGACTCACTGAGGATATACCTGGATGTGATTTGGGTGGGGTGCTGAGTTGGGGGAGGTGGGGTTTCAGGGAATCCTCTGGGTGGAGTGACCTCTGTTATCCAGTTTGATGACATTGGGGATATGGCGGCGCTGTGTCCGTGCACTGGGAGTAGGGAGAGCTCAACAGGGAAAAATGGATATCACCGACACTTCTATACAGAGCGAGTCTCGCTTTGGCCCTCACTCTGACAATGTCTCCCTGTAAGTTCCTGGTGCCCCCTGTGCACAGCCGAATCAGCACTGGTACTCAGAGCCAGCAGATCCATCACCACGAAATTCTGCTTGTGGACACGGCCCCTTTTAGAGGCTTCTGCTGCTGCCACTGCCTCAGCCTCTGTCTCAGCCACTCGGGAATGGGCAGCCCTGCGTCCTTGCCCTGTCCTACCTTCTGCCATTGCAGTGTGCTTTCTTGGATTTCTCCCTAGTTGTATGGCTTGTTCATCTATATACTAGGCAATTTTTCCTTGCTGCTTGCTCCTTGTTTCCATCACGGCTTTGATTTGGTTGCCAGAGGGATGAACAGAGCCCCTATCATCTATGCCATTTTTTTCCCTCCCCCCTGGAAAAAGTATTTTTAAAATTAATCATTGCTTTCATCTTTGCTAGGCATCGGCAATGGAGTCATATGCAGTACAAAACAGTCTCTTCTGAAGGAGAAAAGAATACACATATTTAAAAATTAATAATTTTGTAATAGAAAAATACAAGATTCCACAAGAGAATTGGTGACAAATATTAGTGGTCTAGACAATATGTGCTGGGAATATGAAGCAGGGAAATATCAAGAAAGGGAGAAGTAAACATAAGTAATTATTATGTACTATTCTTTAATCTTCAGGAATTGGAGAGGAGTTGGATACAGTGGTTTAGAGGAAAGGAATGAGAGCAGCAAAGGAAGCTCTGTGTTAAGGTGTGAACATTTATATCACAGCATAGAAAATTATGTCCAACTTTCAATCACTTCCCTAGATATAAAGTTAAAAAAGGAACAGATATTTGCCAGGGGTTAGGAATGGTGGGTGGGAAGGGGGTGGGTACAACTATAAAGGGTCAGCTCAAAGGAGATCTTTGCAGTGGTGGGATAGTTTTGCATCTTGATTGCTGTGGATGGTTACACAAATCTACATATATGTGATAAAATAACACAGAACTATATACATATTCTATATTAATGTCAATTTCCTAGTTTTGATATTGTTGCATAAAAGGTAACCAATGGGAGAAACTCAGTAAAGGGTATATGGTAACTCTCTGTACTATTTTTGCAACTTCTTGTGAATAATTGTTTCAAAATAAGTTAAGAAAATAAAAAGTAGGCATAAGAGACCAAAAACCTCCAACATAATTCAAAAGTCATTATAAGCAGTGCTAGCAGTTAGCCCTTGTATTTCTAGTACTTGGGAATTACTAATGTCAAAGTAGATTACTCTCATTTCACAATATATACATGTATCAAATCATCACACTGCATACCTTAAACTTACACAATATTATATCAATTATCTTAATAAAGCTGGGAAAAAGGTAAATTACCATATGTAACTGATATGCTGCCCACTTCGACTGTCTAAATAGCAATAGCTGTTAGCCCCCATCAGCTCAGAGGCCAGGCCTCCTGCCTGCCTGAATACATTAAGCTTCTGCCCATTATTTTTAGTGTTTCCCATAAGTGTGCCTCACCAGCACACACACAACCATAGTCACTACCATGATCACTTTGGTAGCAGAGTGAAGTTACAGAGGAGAGTGGGGCAAATCTCTCAAGCAGTTGTGTTCCAGATAAGATGTGACCAGGTACGAAAGACTGGGCAAGAGATATGTAGAAGGTAGACTTGACAGAACTTGGCAATCTTCTGAATATCTGAAGGTATTTCGAGGTGTCTAAATGTAACCCATTAGTTTCTCTAAGATGTTTTTTGTCCTACTGTAGTCTAGGACCACTGTTCTCTCTGTTACCCAAACCAGAAAATCTTGAAAGTCATTCTAGTCTCTTCCCTACCTCTAATCTCCCTGCCCCTCAGTGATTCACCAAACCATACTGATTATGCATCCTAAACATCTCTTAAGTCTGTCTCCTCTTTATCTTCTTTGTTCCTCATTGTTTCATACATTATGATTTGAACTTGATTTTTGCTTAAAATGACCTCTCTCATCATCTTGGCACTGTATTTTCACACACACACACACACACACACACATCTTTTGCTAATATTTTATTAAGGATTTTTGCATCCAAGTTTATAACAGTGATGATTTTCCCCTTTTGTAATGCTCTTGCCAGTTTTGGAATCAAGGTATTTCTGATTTCATTTAAAAAAATAAAAGGCCTTATTCTTATTCTTCAGACTTGAGTTATTCTTTGTAGGAGGATTTTAAATAATGAGTAGAATTTCAATAGATCTAGAAATGTAAAGTACTAAAAGAAGATAACTCCCAACTCCCAATTTTATACACAATGGCAGTATCTTTCAAAACTGAAAGTTAAATTGAAAACAAATGTGACTACTTGCATGACGTGAACAAATCCTGTTCCGATGCAGTTTAGGGTTATGTAAATGCTTTAAATCTGAAGGCCCAACAGAATGTCAGGCTCACTTTTCTGCATTTCTCTTATCTCTGGGATCATGTCCCCTCGAGTCTTAACTTTCTTGTTCTTTGAACTTCGACTTTTGTCTCTTCAACTCTAAAAGAATGCCTGCAGTCTAGGATACTGCATTCTGTTTGGCTTCTAGGTCCCATGCAGTAAGTTGGTCAATATCCTTAGGAAAGTTGCAGAGAATGGCTGGCTTCCCTCACTTAGCTTCCTTCTCACTGTAATCGTGCCCTTTAGAGTTGTGGCTGTACTGGTTTCTCTCTGATGTCTTGAACTAGCTGTTTTAGCAAACTTTTCATAATTCACTTTGCTAACATTTTATTAGGAGTTTCCATCTGTGTTCATAAATGAGATTGAGCTATTTTCTGTCCTCGTAGTTCATCATCAGGTTTGTTATTAAGGTTATTCTCTCTCCTGCGATGAGTTAGAAAATATTCCTTTTTCTATTCTCCTCAAGAGTTTGTGTTATTTTAGAACTTTGAATGTTTGGCAAACTTAGTAGTGGAGCCATCTGAGCATGGGGTAGTTTTTTTAGGTGATTTTAAAGAATTGATTTAATGATTATAGTGATATTTCAGATCTAGTTCTTTTTTTTTATTGAAGTATAATTAACATATAACATCATTAGTTTCAGATGTACAACTAATGATTCATTATTTGTATATATTGTGAAATTATATACAAATGGACAACAGATCCATACAAAGATGCTTAACTTCATCACAATAGTCTAGTTAACACCTGCCACCATACAGTTACAAAATTTTATTTCTTGTGGTGAGCACTTTTAAGATCTACTCTTTTAGTAACTTTCAAATATGCAATACGGTATTAATAACTATAGTCACCATGCCATATGTCACATACCCATGATTTATGTATTTTATAACTGGAAGTTTGTACCTTTTGACTCCCTTCACCCATTTTGCTCACCCCTCACCTCTGGTAACTACCAATCTGTTGTCTGTAACTATGAGCTTGGTTTTGTTTTGCTTTAAGATTTCACATATTAGTGAGAGCATACCTGTCTTTCTATGTCCAACTTATTTCAGTTAGCATAATACCCTCAAGTTTCATCCATGTTGTCGCAAATGGCAAGATTTTTTTTTCATGGCTGAATAATATTACTATATGTATATCACATTTTCTTTATCTATTCATCTAGAGATGAACACTTAGATTGTTTCCATTTTTTGGCTATTTTAAATAATGTTTGAAATTAGTGTTTTTGTTTTCTTTGGATAAATACCCAAAAGTAGATTACTGGATCATATGGTAGTTTTATTTTTACTTTGAGGAACCTCCATACCGTTTTCCATAGTGGGTGCACCAATTTATGTTCACACCAAAAACACACATGTTCTCTTTTCTCCACATCCTAGCCAGCATTTTTTGTCTTGATAATAGCCATTCTAACAGGTATGAGGTGATCTTTCATTGTGGTTTTAATTTGCGTGTCCCCGATGATTAATTATGTTGAGCATCTTTCTATGTATCAACTTGTTTATTTCCTTTGAATTTTCAAATGTATTGTCTGTAAATTCATAATATCCTAATGGTCACAGAATCTGTAGTGGTTTTCTTTTCATTTTTATATTTGTTAATTGTTCTTTCTCTCTTTCTCTTTTTTTCTCCCTTTTGCTTGCTTAATCTTGCTAGAAGTTTTCAATTTTATTAATGTTTTCAAGGAACTTTTTATTTTATTCTGTTTTATGTTTTTTTCATTTATATTCTTTTAGTATGTTCCTGCATCTACTTTCTTAAGGTTTATTTTGTTGTTTTTTTCTAATTTCATGAAATCGATACTTACATTAATTATTAATCTTCTTTATATACATCTTTTGTGCACCTTACACAGTTGTAGGCTCTAGTTGCATCCTGTAAGTTTTGATAATGTAGTATTTTCATTATTACTCAGTTAAAAATATTTTCTCAGTTTCATTTTTTTCCCCCTTTGACCTATGGGCTATTTAGAAATATTCTCTTAAAATTTGAAACACATGGAATTTCTAGTTAGCTTTTTATTACTGATGTCTAGCTTAATTGTATTTTAGTTAGAGAATAAACTATATAATTTTAATCTTTTGAAAATGATAAAGGTAAATTTTAGAAATATTCTTCATGTGCTTGAAAAGAATATGTATTCTTAAAAGTCTGTGCAGTTTCTATTAGTGCATGTCTATTATCTTAAGTTTTTATTTGTAGAGTTAAATTGTCTATTGATTTACTATTTGCTCGTTAGAGATGTTTTAAAAATCTTTTGTTTCAATTGCATATTTTTTCCCTTGTTGTTCGATTACATTTTGCTTTCTATATGTTGAAGCCATGCTATTAGGTACATAGAAATTTAAATTGTCAGTTTTCTGGTGAATTAAACCTTTATTAGTATGAAGTGACCTTTTCATCTCTAGTGATTATGTTTTAGGTGTGTCATTTGTAAACATTTGGATTTAAAAAATATCCAAATTGATAACTTTTGTCTTTTAGCTGAAGCATTTAGTTCATTTGTAAGTAATGTAATTACTGGTATGATTTGAATTAAATTTACCATCTTATATTTTCTTTTTGACCTTTATTTTCTTTATTTTTCTGGCCTTATTTACCTTCTTTTGAAGTGATTTTTTAAAAAATCATTCTACTTTTCCTTCTACTAGTTTGGAAGTTAAATATCTGTTTCTATTCTTTCAGTGGTTACTTTACATTTTAACATGTCCTTAACTCAAGAAAGTTTAATGTTAATTCTTTACTCTCTTCCCAGACAATACAACCACTTCAGGATCTTCCTACCACCTTTCTTCTGGAGTGATATTCTATTGTCGTGTATTTTACAAATAACAATATCTTGTGTGATTTAAAAATATAAATATGTTAAAATCTCACAAGATATATTCAATTAGTGTTTCCTAAGAACTATCCACATGTTGAACACTTCCTTGCTCTTTATTCTTTCTTGCATCTGGAAATATTTTCTTCTGTATAAAATACATTCTTCAGAACTTCTCCTACTGCAGGTTTGCTATCGGTAAATTCTCAGTTTTTATTTTTTTCTGGAATTTTTTTTCATTATTGAGGGATATTCTTTGTTGGCACAGAATTCTAAATAGCAGTAATTTTCTTTCGGCTCATTCAAGATGTCATTCCAATGTCTCCTAGCATCCATTGATTCTGCCACTTGTTGGTGTGATTACTCTTTGAAGGCAATTTGTCTTTTCTGGCTGTTAAGGATTTTTTTCTACGTTTTTGTCATTCAGTCTTATTCTGATGTATTTAGGTGCTTGAATCCATTGATTTGTAATTTTGGAAAAAATTTAGCCAATTTTCTTAATGTTCCTTTTGTTCCCCCACACTTTCTTTCAGACCCTGATCACGTAGGTATTAGAATTTCTTAGTCTTATTCTTACCCTTTTACTCTCTTAAAAAAAATTCTATTCTGAGGAGAAAAATTTAGAAGGGTGCACATTAACCTCTTAGCATTTGTTGTATCTGTTTGGGGCTGGGGAGAGAAATATAACAGTTAGCTTTGCCTTTATACAAAGTATAATTTTTAACCCTTTTCCTGTTTAGAAAAAAATGCAGCTCAGTGCCAGCTAATTTAATTTTACATAAACACACTCTTTGAGGCTGAAGAAAATCTGACTGGTTTTCAATATGAACATAAAATATAAAAACTGTTTTTGGAGTTATTTCTAAACAGAACTTGTCTCTAATCCTAATATAAGAGAAATGTATACATAAATTGTATCCATCAGATTAATCTTCAGCTAACAACTGTTTGAGAATGACGTTAACATCATGCGTAGAAATGCTACGTTTTCTTGGATTTGACATTTTCAGTGATCGAAAATTACTGTATTTTGTCAATGGAAATACCACTACTAAAAATAGAATGCTATAAATAGAATGATATCATTTGCTTCCTAAGACTATCGATATACTAGAGCGATGTGAAAATAATAAAAGTGAGATATTTCATGGCAAACATTGGGGATAAGGTTAGGACTGCAATCCGTGAGGTATCTTGGGGTAAACACTGCAGCCACAAGTGCCACTGGCAAGTATTCTTGGGGCAAATGGGAAATGGGTTAAGAAAGTTTATTAGGAGGACATTGGTTAAAAACATTATGTAAATTTCGAGTGTATAAATCTATGATACATTATCTGTTTATTGCATTGTGTGCTCACCACCCAAAGTTAGTCTTCCTCCATCACTACATATTTGACCTCCTTACCTTTTCATATTCTCTCATCCTCTCCCTGGCTGGTAAACACCCTTCTGTTGTCTGAGTCTATGAGTTTATTTGTTTGCTTATTTGTTGCTTTCTGTTTCATATTCCACATATGAATGAGATCATATGGTTCTTGTCTTTTTCTGTCTGACTTATTTCACTTAGCCTGATACTCCCACGATTTATCCATGGTGTCGTAAATGGCAGTATATCATCCTTTTTTATGACTGAGTAGTATTCCACTGTAAATTTGTACCACATCTTCTTTATCCAGTCATCCATTGAAGGACATTTAGGTATTTCCATGTCTTGGCTACTGTGTATAATGCTACAATGACCACAGAGGTACATATACCTTTACGAATAAATGTTTTCAAAATTTTCAAGTAAATATTCAAAAAAGGGATTGCTGGGTCATATTAGGTAGCTCTGTTAAATTTCGAAGAACCTCCATTCTGTTTTCCATAGTGGCTGTACTGATTTACATTCCCACTAGCAGTGTATGAGGGTTCTTTTTTCTCTACATGGGCTCCAACACTTGTTATTTCTTGTCTTGTTGATGATAACCCTTCCAACATGTGTGAAGAGGAGGTATCTCATGGTGGTTTTGATTTGTATTTCCCTTATAACAGTGAAGTTGAGCATCTTTTTATGGATCTGTTGGCCATTTGTATATCTTTTTGGGGAACATGACTGTTCAGGTCTTCTGCCCTTTTTAAAATAGGATTGTCTTTTTGTTGTTACTGAATTGTATGAGTTCTTTATACATTTTGGATTTCAGCCCCCGTATTGGGAGTATCATTTGCAAATATCTTCTCTCATTCCATTGGTTGCCTTTTTGTTTTGTTGATTGTTTCTTTAGCTGTGCAGAAGCTTTTAGTTTGATGTTGTCTCAGTTGTGTATTTTTTCTTTTACTTCCCTTACCTTCGGTATCAAGTTCATAAATCCTCTCTAAGACCAAGGTCCATAAGCTTAGTACCTATGTTTTCTTCTATGTATTTTATTGTTTCAGATCTTATATTTAAGTCTTGATTCATTTTGAGTTAATTTTTTTGTATAGTGACAGATAGCAGTCTAGTTTCATTCTTTTGCATGTGGCTTTCCTATTTTCCTGGCACAGTTAGTGAAGAAGCTTTCTTTCCTCCATTGTATGTTTTTGGCTCCTTTGTGGAAAATTACTTGCCCATATACATGTGGGTTTATTTCTGGGCTTTCAATTCTGTTCTACTGGCGGCCCGTGTGTCTGTTTTTCTGTCAATACCATACCATACTGTTTTGATTATCGTAGCTTTGCAGAATAATTTTAAGTCAGGGAGTTTGATACTTCCAGGTTTGTTCTTTTTTTTCTTCAAGATTGCTTTGGTTATTTGGGGTCTTTTGCAGTTCCATACAAATTTGAGGAATTTTTGTTCTATTTCTTTGAAAAAATGCCATTGGGATTTTGATGAGGATTGCATCAAATCTGTATATTGCTTTAGGTAATGTGACCATTTTAACTATGTCAATTCTTCAATCCATAAACACAGAATATCTTTCCATTTCTTTGTGTCTTCAATTTCTTTCAATGTCTTATAGTTTTCAGTGTATAGGTCCTTCACATCCTTCGCTAAGTTTATTCCTAGGTATTCTAGTCATTTTGTTGCAATTGCAAATGGAATTGTCTTCTTCTTTTCTTTTTTATATTTCATTGTTAGTATATAGGAATACAATGGATCTTTGTATATTGATTTTTGAATTCTCCAACTTTACTGTATTTGTTTATTGTTTCTAATAGTTTTTTGATGGAGTCTTTAGGATTTTCTATACATTGAATCATGTCATTTGCAAAAAGTGACAATTTGACTTCTTCATTCCCAATTTGGGAATAAAAAATAAAATTTGCCTTTTATTTTTTCTCTTGCCTGATCGCTCTGGTTAGGAGTTCCGGTACTATGTTGAATAAATAACAGTGATGAGAGTGGATATCCTTGTCTTGTTCCTTATCTTAGAGGACAAGCTTTCAGTTTTTGCCATTGAATATATGAGCTGAGGATTTGTCATGTTTGGTCTTTATTATGTTGAGGTACTTTCCTTCTATACCCGTTTTATTATTTTAATTATAAATGGATGTTGTATTTTGTCAGATGCTTTTTTTGCATCTACTGACATAATCATATGATTTTTATCTTTTGTTAATGTGGTATATCACAACAATTGATCTGCATATGTTAAACTATCTTTGTGCCCCTGGAATAACCCCACCCTATCATGATGAATTATCTTTTTAATATTACTGTTGTATTCAATTTGCTAGTATTTTGTTTAGAATTTTTGCTTCTGGATGCATTAGAGGTATTGTTCTATATTTTCTTTTTTTGTGTGTTGTCCTTAGCCAAGTTTTAGTATTGGGATAATGTTAGCCTCATAAAATGAATTAGGAAGTATTGCCTCTGATTCCATTTTTTGGAAGAGTTTCAGAAGGACAGGTATTGAATCTTTGAATGTTTGGTAGAATTACTGGTGAAGCCATCTGGTCCTGGACTTTTACTTTCAGGGAAGTTTTTGATGATTGTTTCAATATCTTTACTGTTCAGTCTATTTAGATTTTATAATTCTTCGTGATTCAGTCTAGGAATGTTATATATTTCTAAGAACTTGTCCATTTCTTCTAGATTATCAAATTTGGTGGTGAATAGCTTTTCATAGTAATCCTGTATAGTCCTTTCTGTTTCTGTGGTGTGTTGTAACATCTCTCCTTTCTGATTTTGTTTGAGTCTTTTCTCTTTTTTCTTTAGTGAGTCTAGTCAGAGGTTTGTCAAGTTTATTAATCTTTTCAAAGAATCATCTCTTTGTTGCATTGATATTTTCTATTGTCTTTTTGTTCTCGTTTTTGTTTAATTCTTCTCTAATTTTTATTATTATTTTTTATTGACTTTGGGCTTCATTCGTTCTTTTTTTAGTTCTTTAAGGTGAAATGTTTAGTTGTTTATTTGAGATATTTGTTTCTTCAGGTAGGTCTGTAATGCTATAAACTTCCCTTATTACCACTTTTGTTGCATCCTCCAAATTTTTATGTCATATTGTCATTCTCATTTGTCTCTATGTATCTTTGGTCTCTTATTTCTTCTTTGACCCAGTTGTTGCTTAGTAGTATGTTGTTTAATATCCACATACTTGTGTTTTTTCCAGCTTTCATTTTTGCTATTGATTTGCAATTTCAAAAGATTGTGGTTGGAGAATACGCTTGGTATGATTTCAATCTTTTAAAATTTGTTGAGGCTAGTTTTGTGCCCCAGCATAGGCTCTATCCTTAAGAATATTCCCTATGCACTAGAGAAGAATATATATTCTGATGTTCTGGGATGAAAGCTCTGTAAGTATCGATTATGTCCATTTGGTCTATTGTGTCATGTAAGGCTGATGTTTCCTTACGGATTTTCTGTTTAGAGGAAACAATCCATTGTTGTCGATAGCGTACTTAGGTCTCTACTATAACTTTATTTTTGTCAGTTTCTCCCTTTAGTTCTGTTTGTAGTTGCTTTATATATTTTAGCGATCTCAAGTTGGGCACATTTATATTAAGTATTATGTCTTCTTGATGTATTGTCCCCTTTATTATTATAAAATGTCCATCTTTGCCTCTTATTACCTTCTTATTTTGAAATCTATTTCATCTTATATTGGTATGCTACACCCACTTTTCTCTGGGTGTCATTTGCTTGTAGTATCATTTTCCACCCCTTCACTTCGAGCTTTTTTTTGTTGCGGCTGAAATGTGTCTCCTGAAGGCAGCAAGTAGTTGGGTTTTGTTTTTTGATCCAATCTGCTACTCTGCGCCTTTTAATTGTGAGTTCAGTCCATTTACATTTAGAGTGATTATTGAATATTCGGTTTCTATGTAGCCATTTCATCTTTTTTTTTTTTTTTTTTTCTGATAGCTCGGTGTCTCCATTGTTTCTTTGTCCTTGTGTTTCTGTCTGTTATTTTAATTTGGTGGTGTTCTCCCTCCTCCTTCCTCTTTCTTCCTCCTTCTAGTATTTGACTCTTCACTGTTTAGCAGGTCGATAAGTAGAGGTTTTTCTTTTGTTTTCTAAAAGGTGGTACTGAAGCACAAGATTTTATTTTCTCTTACCTGCTCTACTAGGGCATCTTGGATCTGTGAGGGGCAGTGTCACCTCAGCTGTGGAGAATGCCCCATATTCCCTGAGGAGGTGGGCTTCCCCTTTATTATTGGTCTCTTTGGTCTTGGGGAACTACCCCATAGTGAGAAGTGGTGGGCAATGGGTCTCCTGGCCTGTGTGTTCCCAGTGCCACGTTTCTGTGGCCAGAAGCCACAGGCAGAGCTGCTCTGTCTGAGTTTATCCAACTGCTTCTACAAGACTCTGCTGTGGGGTAGATGGAGGGAAGCAGGTTTGCACATCTGAAGCTCTGTTCTTTTTAGTAGGCTTAGATGCAGTGAATACAGACTACTTAGGCTGGAAAGTTTTTTCTGCTTTTTCTCAGTCTTGTGAGTGAGCGTTTTACTTCTTGGTGGGCTACAGGAGGCTGGGGGCCGGGCAGATTTGTCTGGTGGTCGCAGTTTGTGGAATGCTGCCACCCTTTGCACTGCTTCTCTGCCCATTACCCTGGGCTCAGACTCAGTGTGTGCTGGACGCCTAAGCCTGATTTCTGTCTCTGCCCCTCTGGTTTGCCCAATGGGGGCTGCACCCTGACCTTTCACTGCTATTGCATCTGATGGGGCTGTGACGAGTGCCGGATTGCACCTGTGGCTCCCATCTCTGTCTTCCCTCCTGTCCCGTCTCCCCTTTTTGTTCCAATGTGCAGATATTTCAATGCTCTTATATCTCAGATATGTTTGAATATTGAGTAATGAATCCTTTGTTGAATTATAGCCGTCCAACTTGTTGTAACTTCAAGAGGGGAGACCTGGAGGTCCTCTCACACAGCCATGCTGCTTATGTCATCCTATAGTATGATTTTATTTGTGGCAATATTTATCTATTACTTTTTTGACTTGAAACTCATAAAATTAAGATAAAAACATTGCTTCTTTGATGCTCTTTTAATTCAGCTATATCACCTTCTCTTTCTTTATATTGCTGTTACCTTTTGATCACCTGGACAATTCTGCAACTTTATTAAAATCTTGAGAATATAGTGATTTTTCTCTTCAAAGTGTGAACAATTCTGAATGATAGTAATACCCTATGCGTAATTGATTGAACAGCACCAGGCTCTGAGCTTCTTTACTTCCTTATTTTCCGTGGTCTTTACAGCTCATCCATGCACTTTCACAGCCACTCACTGAGCACAGCTACCACTAGTTTATTAGTTTGTGAGGGCTTGCTAATAAAATACAACAGTCTGAGTGGCTTAAACAGCAAATTTATTTTTTCACAGTTCTTTAGGCAAGATCAAGGGCTGGTGGATTTGGATTCTTCTGAGGCCTCTCTCCTTGGTTTGCAGACCACCACCTTCTTACTGTGTCCTTACATAGGTATTCCTCTGTGTCCTAATGATCTCTTTTTACAAGGAAACCGGTCATACTAGATTAGAGTCCACCCTAATGACCTTAATTTAACATAATTACTTGCTTAAAGGCCTTTTCTCCAAACACAGTCACATTCTGTATTTAGGACTTCTATTTATGAATTTTTTGGGGAGGACACAATTCAGACCACAACAGTTTGTAAGAACTCGACCTTAAATGTCAAGTATTCAAATAGCTCACATTCTGACTTCAATCTCTCTCTCTTCCACCCTTTTCATTTGGCTACTCCTGCTCCATTTGTTCTCTGATGGCAGGGACCTCTTGTTCATTCACCATTTGCTTTCTCCAACCCATTAGTCCACTCTTGTCTTTACTTCCATATCCAGCTTAAATTTCATAATTATTCATTTCGATAAGGCTCAATAACGCTATTTTATTGCCTTGATCTCTCTTGTCCCTCTGTCTTTTCTTCATCTCCATCTGGCAAAAATCCATCCCTAAATGATCTCAAATGATTTATATTTGCCTATGGTGATCAGCCAAAGGTATCTGGAGATGCTCATATATCAGGGAAGATTAGGTCCTCCAGAATTTAGTGATTCAAATAGCTTTAACACAATCCATGGGATGGCTCAGCAATCCTATAACACTGTTCTTATCAACTCTATCTTTCACCCACAATGATCATTTACAAACTTCTCCACTCCTCACAGCTTCAAGCTTCTAACTAGCACTCTCATTCTCAGCATCAACCATTTCATAGCAAAACTAAGAGCCCTCAGGTAGGAACTCTTTCATCTTCCCACCACCAAACAAAATCCTGTTACCTCTGAGCCCATCTCTTCCTCTTTTCTTCTTTTATAATTAGAGATACTGTCTTCCTTCCTGCTTGAGGCTATTTCTGCCTATTGACCTTTGGATTCCACTCTCTCCTTTTTTCAAGATTTCACACTATTTATTTTTTCTTTCATAGAAATTTAACTTAACATGTTCACTGGATCACTGGATATGTTCAAGTCTCTCCCATTTACAAAATATAAATTCTTTGATCAGCTACTGCTCCATCTTTCTCTTCCTGGTTTTCTCAAGGGGATTGACCATTCCCACAGACTCTATTTTCTTACATCCTACTGTCTCCTTTACACTTTTTTTACTAGTTTCTAGTCTCATTATTCCACCAAATCAGCTCTCCTGAAGACACCAATGATATCCACCTAACATTTTTATTTTTTATATTTCAGGACCTCTTAGCATCATTTGATCCAGTTGACCCTTATTTCCTCTTTGAAATACCATTTCCCATTAACTTTTATGACATCATGCTCTTCTGGTTTCCTCCCCTACGTCTTGTAATCATTCCTTCCCAGTCTTCCTCACCCAGCCATTGAGTGTTGTTTCTTTAAGGCTCTGTCCCAATCTCTCTTCTCTGTTCTTGTGACCTAGGTGATACTATCCAAGTCCACAACTTCTTTATAAGCCAATGTGCCTCAGGATGTTTGCACATGGTATTTCCCTTACATAGCATGCTTCCTCAAACTCTCCCTTAACTCATTGTCTAATTATCTTCTACTCATCCTTCACCTAAAACATAGGTGCCATCTTCTCAGGAAGCTTTGCACAACCTCCTTGCTCTCACAGTACCTCTGCAATGCTTGTTGCAGTTACAATTTACATTTGTTTATATGATTTCTTAAATGATGGGCTCTCCCATTAGAGGTAAGCTCTATAATAACAGAGACAGTACCTCTTTTATTATAATTTTATCTCTAGCACCTTACAAAATGCTGAGTACATAGTAAGTATATAATAAATAACTATACAATAAAAGAACTAAATGAATAAACATTTTGAATAAGGTATGTATGGAGTATCGAGATGGGGATTTCCCAACCATGGTTTCAAACGTGATTTTGGAGCTCAGAGAGAGGTCCGGCCTAGAGAGATTAATTTGGAATTGCATGTGAGTGGTAACGAAACCTTGAGGTGGCTATAAAATTGTCCAGGGAACGTTTGTGGAGGGAGAGAAGGGAGGAGAGGGAAGAGGACAAAAACTTTGGGAATATTCACATTTAATGAACTCAAGCAGATAGAGAATAATCCATCAAAAGAAGCTGAGACTGTATATGCTATCCACATACTGCAGATTTTCCTTTGCGGTCCTAATTTTAATATTCTGCCATTTGGGCTAACATGTTTCACAACTACATTTTTGTCTCAGGAAATATGTATGACATCTATAAGGAAAACAAATATAAATCTAATTTTAACACTTAACTTTTTAATTAATGATATAATACTTGGTATCAATTGTGTATAGTAATTAATAAGATTGACTTATTACCCACAATAACTGCAGCTGGGAATTAAGTATCTTTCGAAAATAGTTAGTATACGTAGCAATTATATTTCCCCTGGTTTGTAATCCTTTTGAACTATGCTTCTAAAAATTTACCTAAGTGTAAATGATATGTTTAATCTTTGTCTTTTAGCCTGAAAGTACTTTACTGATTATCTGCAAGAATGGCTATATTCTTGAAGCTCCATGTCCAACCATGAAGGAGGAAGAGGAGGGAGATCATAATGTAGTTTCCTATGAAATCAAAGACATGCACATAAAATGTTTCCATTTCTCAAGTGTTAAATCTAAGATTCTGGTATGAGATATCCTTGAAGCATTATCTTCTAATATTTTTTTTTCTTAGAATATAACATATCCTGTGTTAAGTGCTAAGAAGATACAAAGAAGAATAAGACATAGACCCTGTATTTAAAGTCAGTGGTAAATAGATATTTAAATCACACTGCAAAGAAAATAATTTTAAGGCATGCAGAATAAAGAATATATAGTTCCGATGGAGGAATGAGAGGACAAAAATGACTGCACAGAGGTAACATTTAGTATGTAAAGACTGGGAAGAATTTTGAAAGGATGAAAATGAGGAGGAAGGCAATAAAAGCTGGGAAAACGTCCTGAGGAAATGCTGACTTATTTTTGGTGTTTTGGGGAAATGAAGAATGGACTGATGAAACAGGGATGCAGTTTGTGCAGGGATGTGGCAAGAGTCTGTGACCAATACATGGGGTTCCTTAAATACCAGCCACGGTGTTTCAGTTTATTTCTTAGACCATTGGGATTCATTGTGAGTGTTTGAGGAAGAGAGTGATATGACGAGATCATATAAATTAGAAAGATGGTTTTGAGGGGTAAACAGGAAGAAGTAAAAGATGGGAGGTAGGGATGCCAGTCTTAGTCACCTTTGGCAATAGCCAGTTGATAGCTGCTGAGGGCCTAAATCACAGTATTACTAGAAATAGAAACAACTTTCCTCATGGACTATTTCAGTCCACATAAATACATGGGCCGACAGTGACAGACTCTGAGGGAAACTGTATTTAGCTTCCTTAGTAAGAAAAAAAATGACAAAATAATTTCTGTACAACCAGGATCAATTGGGGTAATATAGAAGTAAAGTTATTCTAATGATTTAAAATATTTAATGATAAAAATGTATTCCCAAATTAATAATTATTTTAAATGACATTACTTGTTACATCAAGCTGTGAATTTTTCTAGGACCCTATCTTCCTTCCACTTTCTTTGTCATCCCCAATAGTGTAAAGGAATAATTGAATTGCAGCTGTTTGACATCTTCTTAATGTTTCTTTTGCAAAAGAGATTAATAGAAATTGAGAAGAGAAAGAAACAAAAGGAGTTGAAGGAGAAGGAAAAGGAAGAAAGGAGGAAACAGCTAGCAGCCACGATGGGAGAAGATGGAGAAAAAGAATTCCATGAGGAAGAGGAGGAGGAGGAGGAAGAGGAAGAGCCATTACCCGAAATCTTTATTCCATCCACCCCCTGTTACATCCTCTGTGGATTTTACTCTGGACCAGGGAAGTTCTGGGTTTCTTTGGTGAGTAATAATAAATATTTTTTTATCTCAGCCCTAATTCAATATTGTGAATAGTCGTTGTTGTTATTATTATTATTATTATTATTATTATTATTATTATTATTATTTATTATTTAAGTTAAACTCCCACGTGAATTTATTAAATCCAGACTGTATTAAAGGGCAGTGGTCTGAGAGGAGGGGGACAGTCGGGGGACGAGGGACAAGATGATAAGATGATGGATGGCCATGGGCATCCCAAAGGGGCCCTGGCCTCTCGCGCACCTGGCTCACCCCGTCAGCAGCGCCGCCTTCACTTCACCATGATTCCCAATGGTGCTGGGGGGGCGAGATGGCCAGAAACACAGGAACAGACGGACAGACAAACCATGTGCTCTGGCCTGCCCCAGCCCCTACACCACACACTGGGCCCTGGTCTAAGGAGGCCCCCAGCCGCCTCGGCCCAATCTGTCCAGGGAAAGGGCGACAAGGAGGAGAGGCGAGGGACCCGGGGTAGCGCGGGGCGCTGGTCGCCAAGAGCCGGAGTGGATGAGGAGGACCAGGAACCGTTAATCCCTTTTCTTATCCTGTGCTGGCTTTGGAAGGACTTCCTGGGGGTGGGTGGCAGCAGAGCTGACCCCCTGGGTGGGCGTGGCAGGCAGGGACTTGGAGGCCTCCTCCCTGGCGGCAGCGGTGGTGGTGGTGGTGGTGGTGGTGGTGGCAGCGATGGGTGGGATGCGAGGGCCCCCGTTGCTGTCCCGGCCTCTGCCACGGGGATAGCTGCTGTTGGGGCCTCACCACTCATGCCAAACTCGTTCATTCTTAATTTTCTCTTATGGTAAGACTTCGCTTATTAACTACTGTTAAAGATGTGAATTTCGATGAATATGAGTTACATTATTTTTACGTAATCTTAATATCTCTCTTATATTTCTACTTATTATATCTGTT
Source organism: Pteropus medius (assembly GCF_902729225.1). NCBI lineage: Eukaryota > Metazoa > Chordata > Mammalia > Chiroptera > Pteropodidae > Pteropus > Pteropus medius. The sequence continues at coordinate 219,094 of NW_024351543.1, read as the reverse complement.
ATCATCTATGACAACCATTTATGTTCCAGAAGGTCAAAGGGGAAAAGAATCGAAGGTAGAAGGGCAAAAGGCTAAGGAGGTTTGCTGGCCAAGTTTGTTTCTTTTAAATTTTGAAAAGAAATTTTAGTATTTTGAAAATAATGGCAGTTCTATCCAGTAGACTTTTGCTTACATTTTATCTATAGTTATGATGTTTGGCCATATAGAAGTCTGGGAAGATGACTGTTTTTAGATGACCACGTTGCCATCCTGAACAAAATTGGGACTAGGCTACTAAAGAAGAATAGAAAAATAGATACTGGGGAGACAAGTACCGGGACTGTCACAATGATGTGACAATTACATCCTCTTATTATATATTCTAGTCTTATAAAACATTTTATTGATCTCCTGCAAAGCAAGATTTCGTTTATTATAAATTTATCACAAATTTCAATTCCATTCAAAAAAAGTAATAATTGACATAAAAGTATATGGGAAAGATTATTACTAAATCATAACTGGTCCAGGTCTCTGGCCAGGCCAGGACACTGGCTAGCTAAGGACTATTGTTATAAGGAGCGATGAGAGTTAACCTCTTCCCTCTTCAACTTTTCCTAATATATCTTTGATAGCAACATCTAAGGAGACAAGAAGAATAGAAAGTAGTGATGGAGGCAACTTAGAACTTCATTTTATTAATGCCTTTACCCTTCGTCTTCTCTGTTTTATGACACAATTATTAATGGCTACTCTCGTGAGGGGTTCAAGGGGTAAAGGGATAAATAAGACATGGTTCCTGTCCTCAGGAAGTGTCCTCATAATCATGTGGGAGAGAGGTACCGAAACAACTGTAATATAATGTAATATGTAATAGAGTTCTAGTCTCCTTGAAACATATATGTAAAAATTATGCTTTAACATATTTACTGCTTACTCTAAGAGTTGCAAAAATAAATATCACATGGGTCATACTTACAGTAAAACTATATTTTTTGTTCATCTGAAATTCAAATTTAACTGAGCATCCTGTATTTAAAATCTTTTCCCCAGTTTTACTGAAATATAATTGACATATAGCACTGTGTAAGTTTAAGGTGTACGGCATAATGATTTGACTTACATATATGGTGAAATGATTTCACAGTAAGTTTAGTTAGCATCCATCCTGTATTTTTATTTGCTAAATATGGAAACTTACTTATTCTACCATTCTAAGTCATCTACCCAACCACCCTATAAAATAATTGCTTTTATTTTCATTTTACATGAGAGGAAACGAAGGTATAGAGAGGTTAAATAACATATCCAAGGTCACATATGACAGATGGAACCAGGATCTGGACTCAGGCAGTCTGGGTCTAGAGTCCATGCTCTTAACCGTTAAACTACACCTGCCCATAAGGTTAAGATATAGAGGCAGTGACTCTAACCCAGCTTGATCCGCTTACTTGCCAACTTTGTGCCTACACATAAGCAGATGCTGTAGAACACCAATCTTATATTGAAGTCATGACCACAGATCTCAAATTAGTACTCACACTGCAGGCTGGTTCTACTGCCCAGCCACGTCCACTTTCCTACTTTCCAAATTATTACTTTCATCCTTTCTTCTCCTCAAGCATTTTGTACCTTCTCTCACTTTCTATTGACAACCTCATCTCACATTTTACTGAAAAAAATAAAATAAAAGCAATCAGATGGAATTTCCTTATCTTGTCTCAATCAGATCTAATGCTCTAGAGGGATCCATACAAGTTTTTTCTACTTTGCCTATTGCTACAAATCGTTAGTGGTCCCCTGCAACTTTCCAAGAACACACTGTTTCAGATGGCCTTTTGACCTCATCCCTTCTCAGTTTCTCAGAGATTTTGCTCCTGAAATAAGCCATCTGGTCTTATATAATCATCAGCTTCTCTCTGTTTACTCAGTTCTTATCATCAGCACATACACATGCTCTAGGACTTAAATTTTTTTCCCCTTAACCTCTCTTTCTTCCCCTTGCCTCCCCCCCACCCCCGCACCTTACTGCTCCTTTGTAGGAAAACTTTCAATAGTTTTTGTCGTCATCGACTTCAACTTTAACCTCCTGTTTGGTCTTTAACCCATTCTAGTTGGGCTTCTAACTCCACCACTTCACTTCATCAGAGATTTCCATATTGCCAAGCTCAATGGTCATTTCTCTGTTCATTTGACCTTTCAGAAATATTTGATAGCGCTGACCCTCCATCCTTCTAAAACACTTTCCCTGGCTTCTGAGACATGACAGTGTACTGATCATTTCTTTTTAGCCTCTTTTGCTGGCTTCTCATTTGCTGAACAAGGTTGAAATTTGAAGTATTCTAGGATGTGCTCTTGGACCCCTTCTTTCTTGCTAGGTGACTTCCTTTAGTCCCATGGCTTTAAATATCAATTATGTGCCAGTGAATCTCAAATTTTTCTCTATTCTTGACTTCTCTAATATTCAGACTTGTATATCTATCCAACTTGACATCTCTCCTTGGCACCTCAAAATTAACATATCCAAAATATAACTTTTAAACCATACTTGTCTCATACAAACCTACTCTATCTCAGTAAATGAGACAAGCATCCATCTACTTACTAAGAAAAAACTCAGAGTTGTTAATGATTCTTCTCTTTCCTTTGCCTTTGATACCCTTATTTTCAAAGTATGTCTCTTATAAGCAGCTTATGGTTAGGCTTCTTTTTTAATTCTGTAGGATGATCTTTGTTTTTATTTTAATAGAGTACTATATCTAATTACATTAAGATTAAATCTACCATCTTAGTAATTATTTCTTTTTATCACACCAATTCTGTGTTCTTTTTTCCACATTCTATTGGATGATTAAGGTAGTTTTTTCCTCCAAGTTTCCTCCTGTATTAGATTATTAGTTATACATTTTTAAAATTCTTTTAGAAGTGATCCCAAAGATCCTAATATGCATCCTTAATATAATTTGATATAAATTTATTCTTTAACTAGTTCCAGAGGATAAAAGATCTTAGAGCACTTTAATGCCAGGTATCCTCCTTCTCCCCTCATTATGTGTTTTATTTTTATATATGTATTTATGTCCCCCCAAAGCATTTTACTATTGTTTTTACTCTTGATATCATTTTGGTTTATCCTTTTTCTTGATATTACTTTCTTTCTATATCTTTGTAATTACATCTTCTGCCTAAAAGATAGCCTTTGATATTTTCTTTGGTGTAGGTATGTTAGTGATAGAATCTCTATCTATCAAAACCATCTCTAGAGTGTTTTGGTTTTGTTTGGTTTGGTTTGGTTTTAAAGTGTCTATTTTGCCTATTTAAAAATTTTTCTGGATATATTTTCTTTTCAAAACTTTGATATCTTTTTGTTACCTTTTGTCTTTTATTCTGCCAGCTGCATCTTTTTATTATTTCTTTGAAACCTAATGTATCTTTTTTCCTCTGGTTGTTTTTAAAGTTTTGTGCTAAAAAGTGTAATTTCTTCACATTTATCTTGCTTGTGGTTCACAGCATTTCTTGAATTCTAGTAGTTTTATAAAATACTCAGCCATTACCTACCACAGTATTGCTTCTGGGCCACCATTTTACCCTCTCCTGGGGTTCCAATTTTACGTATGTAACCTTTATCACTATGTCTCATATGTATCTTACATGCCTTTTTTTTTTTGGTATTTTTCATCCTTTTCTCTTTCCTGCTTTAGTCTGTTCTTTTCTGATCTCTATCCCAGCTTTATAATTCTATCTTTAGCTTTGTCCAGTTGCTTTTAAACCAATCTATTGAATTTTAAATTTCCATAATTTTTTGGTTCTAGAATTTTTATGTTTTCCATTTACTTTTTTATAGATTCCAGTTGACTTCTAAAATTTTCTATAGTGCCTTCAAATTCCTTACATATATTAATCATAGTTATTTTGAAGTCTGTTTTGTTTTTTTATATCAATAAATGTTTATTGATGATTAACAGAGATGTGAATAGATGAGCAGATGATAGATAGCCTGTTTTTTAACATGGTAGCATTCCAGAGGCTACCATCTATTATTAGTGATGTAGGCAAACAGTTTTTGTCAGTGTATTTTATTTAAGGAGATTTTCCATTTGTCTACCAAGCAAGTATAACTTTTGTAAGTCAAACACAATTACATCATTAAAACAGGACAGCCATGAGAGCATTGCTTGTTAAGGATGCTTGCAAATACCGAAAATACCATGGCATTCAAAACCTAAATGTCAGAGAGAGCATTAGAGAGGCAAAAGCAAGAGTCTTTTTGAAATGCAATCCATTTAGAAAACACCTCTATCAATACCTCTTATGATTTTGTTTCTTTGATCTGTTTTTTCTTTTGATTATCAATCAAGTCTTGTCTTTGGTAATATGCCTAGTTTTTTAAATTGAATGTTAGACCTTGTATGTGAAAAACTGTAGCACTAGCTCAAGTCTCTCTGTGTATAAATCCTGGAGATTTATTTTTGGTTTTGGAAAGCAGCTAGTAATCTTAGATCACTTTCATCATTGAGATGACTTGAAATTAGGCTTCACTTCCTGTGAAGACCAGTCCATTTCTCATTTACTCGTTTACGCCCTACACTGACCTATAAAACTCTATTGTTAAATACTACTTATTCAGAATAATACTTGAAATAAAATGGAATTCAGTAGGTAGTCAGAAGTGATCTTTCTCCTATACCTCTTTTATGTTTAAAAATTTGAAATAATCAAAAATTTCTCATGTGGTCATATGTGTCTTATACACAAGTATCACCTTCTATGTTATTTATCTCTTTTCCAGGATGGCTATGATGCTGGTTTTCTTTATCACTGTGAGTTCCCTACATATGACAAAAACAGTGATATCACAGAAAAGAAAGATGAACCTTTTGATTTCCGTTTTCTTGAGGATACAGAGGATAATCCCATTCATACTATCACTTTCAGGTGAACAGAATTTCAGAAAGCTTTAAAGAACTATAACTCATTAGTGTCTATATTTTAGTCCATTATGAACATTGTCAATTTTTAAAGATCTGTCCAAATATAGGGGTACTCAAACCATGCAAAATCAATTAAAGGAATAAATAGTATCAAAGCTAATCCTAAAATTATTTCAATACCCTCTATCAAATATTCTGTCAAAATTTCTGTTTATTACACAGTTAAATTGTATAGATTTACTCTCAGTTACTTAGGAGAATTCTACTGTGCGGTCAGATAATGAAAGTTTAGGGTTACAGTGATTCTGGAGAAATGAATTGAATTATTAGTCCTTTAATAATTGTGAATTAAGCATGTATGTGAGTCATTCTTTTGCAGACCAAATATAATAGCTCTAACTTTCAAACTGGTTTCCACCCCCCCCCCACTACCCTTTTGTATTAGTTTTCTAGGGCTTCCACAGTTTGTTAGGGCTTTAACATGTAAATTTTGAGGGGGGACAAAATTTAATCCACAACACATTTGTTATTAAAAATTTAGTCATTTTTAAAATAAGTTAAAATTAAACATTATTTTTAGATTAATATGAAAACAATTCACTGTCTTTTTGTTTCATAGTATTAACCAAGATATGATGTTTTGTGGAATGCAAGATGGAGCAATTCGAGTCTATATCCTAAATGAGAATGATCTTTCATTGAAAAATATGGAGAACTACTGGCACTTTAATATACATGACAGTACTTATGGATGTATTAAAGGCATTTCTACTAGCTTTGATGACCGTTTTTTGGTGACTGCTGGAGCAGATAGTAATATTTTTGTTTTCAGCATTTTTCCTGAATTTGAGTTAAGGAAAGGCATCAAAGCCAAAGTGCCATCTGCCAGGGTATGTAACTAACTCACAACAATAACAACAAAAACGCTTTACTTAAAAATAGTGATGTTAAAATTGCTCATATTCTTTAAAAATTGAAAACTATTTAGACACATTTACCTTGTAATCTAATCTTTCTACCAGTATTATAATTTTGACTTACTGGTGCTTCTTTTTCAAATATTAAAGGCATTGAATTCTACTTATTACTAAAGGTACAGAATCCCCCAAATTAAAAAGACTGTGTCAATTTTTCTGTATTAATCGCTTTTATTGATCAAAGTTTGCTTTCAAAATGCACATTTTTTTCAGATATATATTTTGCTTTTCATTTATTCATTCACTTATTGAAGGGGCATATGAAAAGTATACACCATAATTTGTGCCTTTGAAAGGAGTTGTAAAAATACTGTTGTTAGTAGTATTAGCATATGACAATGTGGATCATGATTAAAGATTCCGTTAAATTATTCTATTCTTAGGTATATTTACATTGTTGGCTTTGTGATGAAGATTGAGGATTCAGATCCCCAAGTTATATCCTTTTGTCTTGTCACAGGACCTGAATATTTTATTATTAAAGTGGTTCCCTTATATAAAATTATTAATAACTGTTGGAATTGCTCCTAAGGAATAAGGAATTAGAAAGACCATAATGAAAATTCCTATGAACACATTGGCTTCTCACTTAACAGATAACCAACTTCAAAAGAACAAAAAATGTGGGGAAGAGTTGAATAGGTAGATTTTCATTTCTGTTAATAGCAAAATTTGGAGAATGGACTGCTGTCTGAAGAGGTCCAGCTCAGGAAGAGGAATTATAGAATAAAAAGTTTATGAACAAGAAGAAAACCGAGTGCCAGCTCTCTCTATGGAAACCAATATTGGAAACCCATTCTGTATTTCTATAACAGTGTGCTTTTGTTTATGACTGCAATCAACATTTCTTAAGTCACTGAAGCAGATTCTGCTTTTAAGAGGGCAAAATCAGAAAGAATTGAATAAACAAAAAGCTTTTCACAGGACCTGAATTTTCTATTATTAAAGCCCTGCATGGGTCTGAGGTTTCTACCTTACTGTACTTTAGAATCAGCTAGGAAATTCTTAAAAGTACAGATGCCTGAGCCCTACACAAGAGCAATAAAACCAGGATCTCTGAAGGTAAGACCCAGACATCAGTATTTTATAAAACACTCTCCTGTGATTCTAACGTGCAGCCGGGATTGAGAACAATTGGCATATATTTCAGAATTGTTGAAAATACCTTTGTTTAACTCAAACTTACTGTAAACAGCTGAGGCCAGGAGATCCTGGAAGTCGTACTGATTTGGAGAGCTAAGGGGCTTAGCTCTGAGCAATAAAAGAAAAAAATAAGTACAATTCAAGTTATGTCCTAAGTGATTATCAGTAACTACAATGTATTAACCATCACTATCTCTTACATTTGTCATGATTTATGACTTCTTTTTACTAAAGTCATCATAAACCTGTCATATAAAAATATGTAGTTACACTTCGTATATATAAAGACTAGTGCTGTAACAAAACAACTTCATTAAAAGAGAGTCTTTGTTTCAATGAATGTCATCAAAAGAGACCTATCTGTTATAAAGGAGAATAGAGAATAAACAAGTTGAATTTTACTGAAGAACTTATTAGCTAGCAAACTAATCTTTGTTTAGTTCACCAGGTTATAAGTCCTCTTCCTTTACAACCTAAGATATTTTACAGCACGGCACCTGAATAAATGAAGTTCTTCGAAGTAATTTCTTCATAGTACCCTTTAATTTAAACTGATTTTTAAGGCGAGATTTATATTTCTGATTTCATCTTTCTTAAAAAGGGGGATTATCTTATTCTGTGCATTTCCCACTGTATGTCTTCATTTGGTAAGGTCAAGTGAAATGCTTACTAAAAAATTTAAGAATATATATCTTTAAAAACCTTCCTAGCACACTCATGGAGTAGTTTTGGGGAATTATGCATATATAAAAAGGATATGCTAAAAAAAAAATACCCAGCATTTTAAAATAAGTGGCGCAGAAAATTTTTGTGTGTATTCTTTGATAATAACACCTGAATATTAATAATTTGCATTTTGAGGGGCAATATGGGGATATTAACATTTTGCATACATATGATTAAGTTTCAAGACTTTCTCCACCCCTTTGAATGAAGCGGAAACAAATAAGTTTAGTTAACTGCAATATTGTCCTTAGTTTATTTTTTGTGAAAATACTTTTCAAGCATATAATTGCTAAAAATTGGCAGGGGAAAGAAAACCCCTCAATTTACTTTTAATTAGGTGTTTTAAAGGAAATTAGTTTTAAAGGACTAATTTTTTACTCCCCTTCCTACAGTTTGGAATTGAAACAGAGCCAATTCCAGAAGATATTGAAGATCCCAAAGCCTACAGGTATGGAAATTTTCAATAAATACCTATGAAGTCTGAACTTTTTGCAAAACAAACCAACATTTTATGGAAACTGACAAAGCAAAATGAATTTCCAAATATTTGAATACTAATTTTCTCTTTGCTATATCTGTAGTTTATCCTTTTAAATTTCTGTTTTCAGTATTGAGGATGCCAGAAAAAAAAGAGAACATGACAAACTAATGAAAGAGGTGGAAGCAATAAAGGCGGGGAAGAGAGAACAGCTCAGAGCTTTGAGGAACGAGTTTCAGAAACTACTACAAATGAATGAAGAATTACCCGAGCATATGCAGTTTAAACGAACAGTAAGTCTAAAATAAATTTGATTTTAATTTTAACATATGCTATTTCTAGTTCAAAACCAAGTACTATTTGGCCGATAGGTATGAATTCTTAAAATCATCTTTAAGCTTCACTTTTTAATCTGGCCAGTCAATATGTTGGCAGCAGCTAAACTACTGTAGAACTTGTCATACAACTTGGTTGGGATACAGATAAACCTCTTTATTTCTGGATTTAGCTACCTTACTAAATCTGTGGTTTGCCTAGTCCTATAATTCTAGAGGCATTTAACCAATTTCAAATAAAAAATGCTTCGGTGAAATCATAATGGTTAACTCATATTGGTTAAAAGATGTTTATGCTATTTTACCAAGAAAAAAGTTGACATTTGCAGAATTTGGGTGACATAATTAAAAATAAAGAATAACTGAGACAAGTTCTGTGCACTTTATGCACATCATTACTTAAAACACAAGCACCTCTGGAAAGAATAATTACTACTTCCAATTTGATATGAAGGAAAGCCCTGGCATTTTTACAGGGGTGAAGGTAAGAAACATGAGGCTGCTAAGTATCCTTATGGGAAGTAAGCCCCCTTGGTGAAAGATATTGATCTGGAACTTGGTGATGTTAAGAAGATGACAAAGACTTTGCTTTCTTTCCTGAGTAGAGTCATATGAGAGATGTTCAGCTAATGATCAACTGTCATGAACTTCTGTCCTGTGCCCCCATGGTTTTGTAGTAGTTAGTTGCTTTGGAGTAAAGGGAATATATATTTTAAACTTTGTAAGGGAAGCATTTTTTTTTTAACTTTGTACGTTCTTTAAATATTCTAGCATTCATTATTTTTACTGTGAAGAAAATCTTTTAATATGTATCTTTATTTGCACTGTTCATTTCTGAGAACACGTTTTCATATTTTGTGGAAGATTAAAAGTATGTTATTCCTTTCTAGAATGGAGAGAGTTTAAAATATTTGGGAGAGAGTTATGCTGCATAAAATTGAATATAGAATTTAAAAAATATGTATGTGTAAAATAAGATCGATGAATTACATTGATAAAAGTACCCATTTTGATGAACAAATCTACTTATCTGCAGGATTTTGATCTAGATTCCAAAATTCGTGCTGAGATTAACAGAAAAACAGTTCATAAAATTCAACAAGTGGAAAAGGAATTAGCTTGGGAAAAAGAGAAACATCAACTTGGCCTAACGAAGCTACAGAATAGGTAAGATCCATATTTCTTGCAAGTTAAGATGTTTGAGAGCATATTTGAATAAAGTAGTTTATAGTGGCTTAATCAAAGTGGTCAAATTAAAGGTTTCTTGAAATATGCACTAACACCTGAGATCTCAAGGAATCCTCTTGTCACTCCTACTGATATTTTCCTGAGCTTTCTACTCATTCCTTCCTAGTTTAAATCTGAGAAATTTGTTTAACAGATTTTTTGCAAACCAAATTATGTGATACAAATTTACTTTTCATTTTTGACAAATTATTTTTTATCTAATTAATTCTACAGCATGCCCATATTTAAAAAAATCAAAAATAAAATGTTACCAAAGGACTTATAATAAAAGACGACTGTCAACTGTCTAATCCCTCTCATGTACCAATTTGACTTCTCAGGGAAAATTTCTTTTCTTTGCCTTTTTGAGATGTAATTTATACACAGTAAAATGCATAAATCTTAATTTAACAGCTTGATAAATTTTTACAGATAAATAAACACATGTATCTGCTACTCAAATTAAGAACACTTATAGTACTCCAGAAAGTTCCCTCATGAGCCCTCCCAGTAAAAATTTACTCTCCAAAGATTAATGTTTATCACCATAGATTAGTTTTGTCTGTGAACTTCATATAAATTAAATGTTGCAGTATGAAGTCTTTGGTATCTGACTCCTTAGTATCATACCTAAGGTTATCTGTGTTGTTGTAGATATAAGTAGTTCATTCTTTTTCACTGACTTGTAATATTCTATTAAATGGTTATACTACAATTTAATCATTTAATTGTTGATAAATAGTTGTTTGTTATATTCTTTTGGCTACTATGAATAATGGGGCTCTGAACATTCTTGTGCATGTTTTTTGGTGGACATAAGCACTTATTTTTGTTTCCTGTGTAACCAGGAGTGGAACTGCTGCTGGGTCATAAGTAACAGTTTTCCAAAATGGTTCAATCAGTTTATACTCTGACAATCACTACATGAGAAATTGAATTGATCCCCATTAAATTAGTTTCCTAGGGCTTCCATAACAAAGTACCTCAGACAGATCTGGAAGTTCAGAATCAAACTGTTGGCTAAGTTTATTTTTTCTGACTCTGTCTTATGCCTCTTTCTGAGAGTCTGGTGGTTTTCCAGCAATCTGTGGTGTTTCATAGCTTGTAGATGCATCATTCCAAATTGTCTGCCTTCACATGGTGTACTCTCTGTGTCCCTCCATATAATCATCCCTTCGTGTGTGTCCAAATTTCCTCTTTTTATGAGGACACCAGCCATGTTAGGACCTACTCTAATGATCTTATTTCAATTTGATCACCTCTGTCAAGACCCTGTTTTGAAATATGGTTATATTCTGAGGTACTGGTGTTTAAGACTTCAACATCGTTTTGGGGGACACAATTAAACACATTACATTCATACTTTTCATCACGTGGTATTATCAGTTCTTTAAATTTCAGCCATCTGTAAGTGTATCTCAGTGTGGTTTAAATTGGCATTTTCTTGATGAGCGATGACTTTTATCCCATTTTCCTATACTTATTGATTATTTGTATAGTCTTTTGTTAGGTGTTCGTTCAAGTCTTTTGTTCATTTTAAAAATTGGGTTGTAGGAATTATTTATATAGTCTGGATATGAGTCCTTTGTCATATATATGACACATATACATGTCTCATGTGTGTATATATATGTATATATATATGAAACAGATATGTGTGTATGCATATAAAATATCTTTCTCTAGTCTGCGGCTTATCTTTTCATTCTCATGGTGTCTTTTTGAACAGGATTTTAAAATTTCAATGAAATTAAATTTATCAATTTTTTCAATGTATCAATATTTTCACTAACTCTTATAGTTAGTGCTTTTATGTTGTATTTAAGGAATCTTTGTCTATTTCCAATTCATGAAATAGTTCTGTTTTTTTCTAGAAGCTCTGTTGTTACCTATCTCGAATAATTTTTGTGTGTGATATAAGATAGAGGTCAAGTGTCATTTGTTCCTGTTTGGATATCTAATTTACCTAGTATCGTTTGCTGAAAAGACTAACCTTTCCTCACTAGATTATAGTGATGTTTTTGTCATATATCAGATAACCATATACATGTGGTCTGTTTCTGAAATCTTCATGCTAGTCCATTGGCCTCTCTTTGTGCTAGTATCACATTATCTTAATTATCTTGACATCTGATATTATAAGTCCTCTGGCTCTATTCTTCATCCTCAATATTGTTTAGGTCCTTTGCATAGAATAAACTTGTCAATTTTGACAAAAAAACGCTAAGATTTTGATTGGAATTACATTGAATGTATAGATCAACTTAGACATAACAGGTATTTAAAAAATACTGAGGTTTTCAATCCATAAACATGATATATCTTGAAAAGAATTAACTTTTATATTTCTTCTAGTGGTTATGACCATACATCTAAATAACATATCTCTAAGAATTTATTATTAATCATTATTTATTGACTTCCTAATATAAGTACGGATTTTACTTACCTTAATATGCTCATGCTTTTCTCTACCTTCTTGAACATATAAAATATATTATAATAACTGCTTTAATGTTCTTCTTTGCTAGTTAAATGATTCGTATCATTTCTGGGTTCGTTTCTATTGATATTTTTCTCTTGGGGTCATGTTTTTCTGCTATCTTGACTGTCTTAAAAATTTTGATTGGATGCCAGACATTGTGAATTTTACATTGTGGGTGCTGGGTGTGTTTTTTTTGTTTTGTTTTGGTTTTTTTTACATATTTTAAAATATTCTTCATCTTCAAACTAATCAAAAACAGACTTACAAATATAGTGGACAATTTGGTGATGGACAGAGGGGAGGGAGGTTGGGAGGCTGGGAGAATGGGGTGAAGGGTTAAAGAAGTACAAATTAGTAGTTGGTAGTTGGGCACGGGGAGCATGGAATAGGGAATGTAGTTAGCATTAATATGATGGCTAAGTGGAGGGCCAGAGGAGGGAGGGAGCAATTGGGGGGATTGTTTTATGAAATTATAGATGTCTAACTAATGTACTGTATACTTGAAACTAATTTAAATAAATAAATTTATTTTAAAAAATGCAAAAAAAAAATTCTTCATCTTTATTCTGGGATTTAGTTAAGTTACTTGAAGATAGTTTGATTTTTTGAGGCTTCCTTTTACTATTTGTTAGATGGAATGAGGCAGCCATTAGTCTAGAGCTAATTTCTTCTCACTACTAAAATAAAATTCTTCTAAGTACTCTACCCTATGTCTCATATCTTATGAGTCTTGTGGGAATGCAAGCAATTCCAACATGTGTGTATAGGGGGCAGGTCTGGGGATGATTCTACCTGCTTCCTTCTGATGTTAGCCTCAGATAGACTCCTCACATGTATGTGCTAATCAGGATTCACCTGAAGGCTGGAAGGAAGCCCTCTTCAGCTCTCCAGAGTGCTGTCTATGTGCACCAGTCTCCACTTTGGTTCTCTTGCCTTGTGAATTATGGTACTCTTTACCTGGCATTGAATCCCTGAATACTTGAATTCTTGGATAATATTTGAACATTTAAATCCCAAATTATATCTAGATTGCTACCCACCAAGAGATGAAAGTGGGTAAGAAGATTCTCTTGGGAGGAACCCTCAACATAGTATCTTATGTTTGGCTTTAATAAATATTCATGAAATACTTGTAAATGTATATATGGCAAGTATAAATCTTAACTCACAAATGCAGGAATATGAGCAACATGGCTATTATTTTATTTAAATTAATTAAATTTGACTCTGAGCTTCTATTCTAGTAGGCAGACAGGAAAGTCAGTCTTAGTCCCACTGAGGCTCATTGTCGCAGCCTGCCTGCTTCTTTCAGCTTTATTCTGTGGTTTCTGTGCTCTGCTGGAGCAGGCAGTCTTTTGTGAGGCTAAAATCTCCAGTTCTCAGGATCTGACACACTTGCAACCATCACCTTGTGTCTCTCCACCTTGTGCTAGAGCAGGGAACAAGTGCCCAAGCTGTAGGACCCAATTTGCCAATCATCCTCTTCTTTAGGTATAATTTCTTCCTTTCCATTCTCCTTGCCCTCAAATACTTATTTCCTTAACTCTCTGCTTTCTCACTTTAGTCCAGGCCCCTGCTCACTCTGTAGCTTCATGTCTTCAAAAAAAATAAGAAAGGAAATAATAAGTAGCTAGCTATCTGACTGAAATGGGGGAGAGGATAAAGTACCCCTGAATAACACTGAGTATTACCAGTGTTTTAATCTTCACCAGTCTAATAGGCCAAATATGGTAAATCTTGGTTGAATAATTTGCATTCTTTTGATTATTGGTGAGGTTCAGCATTTCTTTTCATATGTTTATAGTTCATTTTTCTTTATTCTTAGAATTGCCTGTTTAGATTCTTTGTTCATTTTTCTTTGAGTCTTGTTTATTTTCCCCCTTATTTTTAGTTTTAGTCTCTATTTCTATAAGTATTTGCCTTTTGTTATATACAGTAAATGCTTTCTCCTACTCTGCCATTTGCCTTAAACTTTGTTAATATTTTTCTAACCATGCAGAAGTTTTAAATTTTGATGTGATCAAAACCACCCAAATTTTCCCTCATGTTATCTGGGTCTCATGGAAAGGCATAAATTTAAAGAGTTAAAAAAACTTCCATGAACAAGAAGATAAAGGGAATAAGTCTTATAGAGATGAGAAAGTTGCTATGCTATGAGAGAAAAGAGAAATTTAAAAATAAATAGCAAGCCATTTTAAAAGGAGAAATGAGTTAAAAGACTTGAGTTAGATAAATAGAAAGAAAGAAAAACAAGCTAGGAATAATTGCTATGTATATACATAAGTTAAATTCTAAAATTAAAGATGGAATAATTATGAACCACTGTCAAAAATAGCAGCAATTTAATTGGTGAAAGACTTCTAAAAGATAAATTTCCGTGGGCTATATGAGAAAGGTGAACTAGAGCATAGCATGAATTCCTGAGCTTAATGTTTTTTATACAGGCAAATAGGGTTATATGAAATATCGGAGATATATGAGATATATGATAGATACCCACCTCCCTATTATCTATATAATGTATATGGAATACGAGATATGTATGTATAATATATGAGATAATAGATAGAGAGGTAGATTACATTTTCTGGGAGTTTGATATGATTCATTTGCTGTTAAACTGCAGTATGCCTAAAATATTTTCATTTTTCTACATATTAGCAAAGCAGTGGTATTATGTTAATTAATGAGTTGTTTAGTATTTTTATTAGAAAGAAAATTTTATTTACTCTTTAACCAAGTCCTATCCAATTCCATCACATTCTTGTTGGTATATGTATGGTTAAATTTTGAATCCAGTGTGACATAATGATATTATTTATAAGTGTAATATATTATGATCTTATTTATTACTTAATAATCATGTAGAATGATTAAAATGGTGTAATTAAATGATTAAAATGGTGACTATTGCAAATATTTGCCTTTTTTTTTTCCAGATTTCGCGATTCATTGCAAAGTGATGCTATTGTTGTTCATGCCATACAAAGTGATCACAAGATAGCCTCCTACAGGCTTATGAAGCCCTCTAAGTACTTCAGAGCCAAACAGGCAAGTCAGTCAGAGAGAAGACCAAGCAAAATGGAAAGGTTTGATAAAGAGGGAGTGGGAAAACAGGAGAGCCAGAAAGATAAAGGTAACCTAAATGACAAGAAGTCTTTTATATTCTCATTTATTAAGATTTTAAAGCTGAATTGTCTTTTTGTGGGCAGAATATTTGAAACTTTTTTTGTGGCTTAAGTTCAATTTCTTGTCTCCCATGCTTTATTTCTTTAGAGTAAATAATCAAGAGAGATAGTAATGTCTGGTATGGCTGAGAATGAGAGGCCGAGTTTCTCCAGCAAATGCTCTATAGCAGCTTTCCTATTTGATGCAGGCTGCTAAAGAAAACCCACCTTAGTCATGTGACTGAGAGGATAAGAGTAACTGACTCCCCACCTCAGAGCACTGGTGCTGGGAAGAGGAGCCCCTACAACATCTGGCTGTGAAAATCAGAGGAGATTCCCTCCGTCCTCCAGATGAGATGGAAGGCTGCTGAAAACCCAGGCATCCTCTTAAAGGGCCAGCACACAGACATATTCCTTTGCAGGCACTCATTTTCCAGCAGAGGGATAACAGATTGGGGGATGCCAGAGACATACAGAGAGTGACTGAGTTATGTGGCTTCAAGAGGGCTGGAGGGACAGCCACCATTTTCCCTGTGTTAAGCCCTACCTCCATGTGGGTGGGTGCCATCTTTCCTGTGTTGAGCCCTCCCCTCTTATGGCTAAGTCTGTATTGGCCTGATGAATATCACTTTTTCTACCCTGGTGATTCCCAGGACCCTGCCCCACCAAACTTATGCACTGCCAGAGGCTCTTTCGGTGGCAGGCAGCCAGCCTTGGGCTATGCTGCAGTCTTTTGTGGTCAGCTCTTTGGGGAACAAGGGCCTCAGGAAGGCAGCAGCTAGCCTGTATGTGCTCTGTGCCTTTTGCTGAGTGGCCCCCGCCTCAGCCCTGGCATCAAATCTGAATCTGCATTAACCTGGTAGACACCACTTGCCCTGTCCTGGTGACTCCCTGAGACCCTGTCTTGCTCAACTCACATACTGCCTGAGTCTCTTTCAGTGGCTGAGCTGGCAAGTGGTGGCAGGCCTCAAGTTGCCCTGGGCCTTTTGCTCAGCTGCCCCAGGCATGATATTAGTGGTAGCCAGCATCAGTTCACAGTGTGGCTTCTCCCACATGCCTCCATGTCCAGCACAGGCAGCTACCAACTGTGGATCACTTTGTAGCTCCTACCATGTAGCCTTGGGCCAGTCACAGGCAGCCTTGGCCTGCACTAGAACCCTTCCCAAGAGGCCCCAGAACCTACACACCCAGCCAGCTTCAGATCACAACAGAACACCACCTGATTAGCCCCATAAGCAGTATACCCAAAGGGTGGTCTTGGCAGGCGCCAGAGCCTGCTGGGACAAATCTAGTTCTGTGGGTCAGTCCCCCAGCAGCAGCTTGTACACTATGGACATTGCCAGTCCTCACAGTCAATCAGCCTGGGGTCAATCCCACCTACTGACATGCCAACAGTAATCAATGCTCAGCTACAACAGAAAGGCACACACACCTCACATAAGGGATACTCCTGGAGCACCCATTTCAGGTGATCAGGGAGAACGAAGACTGTGCTGCTGAGTCCCATAGGGCACCTACTTCATAAGGCCGCCCTGCCAAGACTGGGAGATGTAGCAGATCTACCTAATATATAGAAACAAAGAGAGGCAGCCAGAATGAAGAGATGAAGAAACATGTCCCAAATGAAAGGATGAGAGAAAATTCAGAAAAAGAACTAAGTGAAATGAAGGCAAGCAGAGTTCTACCAGATACGGAGTTCAAAACACTGGTTTTAAAGATGCTTAAGGAACTTAGTGAGAATTTCAACAAAGAGATAGCAGGCACAAAAACACATAGAAATCATAAAAAGAACCAGTCAGAAGTGAAGACTATAATAACTGAAATGAAGAATACACTAGGAGGAATCAACAACATATTAGATGTAGCAGAGGCTCAAATAAGTGATTTAGAAGATGAGGTAGCAGAAAACAACCAATCAGAAAAAAAAGGAGAATAGATTAAGGCAGAGGTCCCCAATCCCTGGGCTGCAGACTGGTACCAGTCTGTGCCCTGTTAGGAAGTGGGCCACATAGCAGAAGGTGAGTGGCAGGCTGTATTTGCAGCTGCTCCCTAGCGCTAGCATCGCCACCTCAGCTCCACCTCAGATCATCAGACATTAGATTCTCGTAGTAACACCTGTCCCTGGTGCCAAAAAAGGTTGGGGATCTCTGGGTTAAGAGACCTCTAGGACAACATCAAGCATATCAACATTTGCATTGTAGGGGTACCAGAAAGAGAAGAGAAAGAGCAAGGGACTGAGAACCTATTTCAAGAAATAATGACTGAAAACTTTCCTAAACTAGCAAAGAAAATAGACATACAAATTCAGGAAGCACAAAGAGTCCCAAAGGAGATAAACCCAAAGAGGCCCACTCCAAGATGTCCTAATTAAAATGGCAAAGATCAAAGACAATATTAAAAGCCGCAAGAGAAAGACAATTAGTTACTTACAAAAGAATTACCATAAGACTGTCAGCTAATTTCAAAGCAGAAACTTTGCAGGCCAGAAGGGATTGGCATGAAATGTTTAAAGTGATAAAAAGCAAGGAGCTACAACGAAGATTACTCGGCCCAGCAAAGGTATCATTTAAAATTGAAGGAGAGATAAAGAGCTTCCAAGAAAACAAAACAAACAAACAAAAAAAAATAAAGGAGTTTATCACCAACAAACCAGTATCACAAGATATGTTAAAGGGACTTCTTTAAGAGAAAGAAGGGGGAAAACCCATAAATATGAATAATAAAATGGCAATAACTATGTAACCTATCAGTAACCACTTTAAATGAAAATGTATGAAATGCTATAATCAAAAGGCATAGGGTAGCTAAATGGATAAGAAAACGAGACCCATACATATGCTGTCTGCAAGAGACCCACTTCTGATTGAAAGACACACATAGACTGAAAGTAAAGGGACCAAAAAAGATATTTCATACAAATGGAAATTTAAAAAAGCTGGGCTAGCAATACTTATATCAGACAAAGTAGACAAGGATATTTTATAACAATAAAGGGATCGAGCCAATAAGAGGCTATAACCCTAGTAAACATTTATGCACCCAACATAGGAGCACCAAAATATATAAAACAAATACTGACAAACATAAAGGGAGAGAACAAAAGTAATATAGTCACAGAAGGGGACTTTAACACCCCATTGACATCAATGGATAGATCTTTCAGACAATATCAATAAGGAAACAGCCTTAAATGACCTATTAGACAAAATGTATTTAATTGATAATTTTAGAGTATTTCACCCCAAAGCAGCAGAATATACATTGTTTTCAAGTGCATATGGAACACTTTCCAAGGTAGACCACATGTTAGGCCACAAAACAAGACTCAATAAATTTAAGAAGATTGAAATCATATGAAGCAACCTCTATAACCACAGTGGTATGAAACTAGAAATCATTTACAAGAAAAAACAAAAATACAAATAAATGGAGGCTAAAAAACATGCTACCAAGCAATAAATGGGTTAACAATGAGGTCAAGGAAGAAATCAAAAGATACCTTGAGGCAAATGAAAATGTAAACATAAGAACCTCCAAAATCTATGAGACACAGCCAAAGCAGTTGTAAAAGGGAAATTCATAGCAATACAAGCCTACCTCAAGAAACAAGAAATATCTCAAACAATCTAACCTTATATCTAAAAGAACTAGAAAAAGAAAAGGAAAGCCCAAAGTGAGTAGAAGGAAGGTAATAATAAAGATCACAGCAGAAGTAGAGTCTAAAAAAACAAAACAAACAAATAAAAAGTAATAAAAGAGATCAATGGTTCTTTGAAAAGAGAAAGTTGAAAAACCTTTAACCAGACTCCTCAAGAACAAAAGAGAGGACCCAAATCAGAAATGAAGAAGTGTTAACTGACACCACAGAAACACAAAGGATTATAAGTAAATACTATGAATAATTACATGCAAATGAATTGAACAGCCTGGAAGAAATGGATAAATTTCTAGAACCACACAAACTGCCAAGACTAAATCAAGAAGAAACAGAAAATCTGAACAGACCAGTTACTACTAGTGAAATAAAATCAG
Organism: Pteropus medius; assembly: GCF_902729225.1. Classification (NCBI taxonomy): domain Eukaryota; kingdom Metazoa; phylum Chordata; class Mammalia; order Chiroptera; family Pteropodidae; genus Pteropus; species Pteropus medius. The sequence continues at coordinate 199,614 of NW_024351543.1, read as the reverse complement.
TAATCAAAAAATTTCCCACAAATGAAAGCCCTGTACTGGAGGACTTCATGGATGAATTTTACCAAATATTCAAAGAAGAATCAACACCTATTCTCAAACTTTTTAAAAAAAATTCAAGAGGAGGGAAGGCTCCCAAGCTCATTTTACAAGGTCGCCATTACCCTGATTTCAAAATCAGGCAAAAATATTGCAAAAAAAGAAAATTATAGGCCAGTATTTCTGATGAACATAGATGCAAAAATCCTCTACAAACATTAGCAAATTGAATTTAACAATATATTAAAAGATCATCCATTATGATCAAGAGAGGTTTAGTCCCAGGATGCAATGTTGGCTCAATATCTGCAAAAGAGTGTGATATACCACATAAACAAAATGAAGGGTAAAAATCATGTGATCATATCAATAGATGCAGAAAAAACATTTGACAAAATCCAGTATCCATTTATAATAAAAACACTCAGACACTTTCCTATGTGGGAATAGAGGGAACATACCTTAACATAGTAAAAGCCACAACTGACATCATATTCAATGAGGAAAAGCTAAAAATGTTTTCCTTAAGATCAGGAACAAGATAAGGATGTCCACTTTTACCACTTTTATTCAACATAGTGTTGGAAGTCCTACCCACATCAATCAGAAAATAAGGAGAAATAAAAGTCATCTAAATTGGAAAATAAGAAGTGAAACTGTCATTTGCAGATGACATGATACTATGTATAGAGAACCCTAAAGATTCTACCAAAAAACTATTAGAACTGATAAATGAATTCAATAAAGTAGCAGGATACAAAATTAATATTCAGAAATCAGTTGCATTTTTATACACTGATAATGAACTATCAGAAAGAGAAATTAAGGAAACAATCCCATTTACAATTGCATTAAAAAATAAAATACTTAGGGATAATATTAACCAAAGAGTTAAAAGACTTGTACTTGGCAAATTATGATACGGAATAAAGAAATCGAAAAAGATACAAATAAATGGAAGCATATACTGAGCTCATGGATAAGAAGAATTAACATAGTTAAAATGTCCATACTATGCAAAATAATCTATAAAATCAGTGCAATCCCTATCAAAATACCAATGGTATTTTTCAAAGAACTAGAACAAATAATTCCAAAAAATATATGAAACCACAAAAAATTTCTAATAGCCATATCAGTCATGAGAAAAAGGAACAAAGTTGGAGTTTTCACAGTACCTGATATCAAACTATACTACAAGTCTTTAATAATCAAAACATCATGGCACTGGCATAAAAACAGACACATAGGTCAACAGAATAGAACACAGAGCCCAGAAATAAACCCACATCTATTTGGTCAATTAATCTATGACAAAGGAGGCAAGAACATACAATGGAGTAAAGACAGTCTCTTCAAAAAATGGTGTTGGGAAAACTGGACTGATACATGCAGAAAAATGAAACTAGACCACCTTCTTACACCTTGTATGAAAATAAATACAAAATGAATGAAAGACTTAAACACTCAATCTCATAAAACTCATAGAAGAAAACATAGCAGTAAATTCTCTGGCATTGCTCTTAGTAATATATTTTTTTCTGATGTATCTCCTTGGGCAAGGGAAACAAAATAAAAAAAAAAACTAAACCAACAAAACAAGAAGACAAAATGAGAGAAGATATTTGCCAATGATACATCCAATAAGGGGTTAATATCCAAAATTTATGAAGAATTCATACGACTCAAGACCAAAAAACAAACAATCTAATTAAATGGGCCATGGACTTGAATAGACTTTTCTCCAAAGAAGACATACAGATAGCCAATAGACATATGAAAAGACGTTCATCACTAATCATCAGAGAAACGCAAATTAAAACCACAATGAGATATCACCTCACACCTGTCAGAATGGCTATCATCGATAAATGAACAAACAGAATTGTTGATGATGTGGAGAAAAGGGAACTCTCATGCACTGATAGTGAGATTGCAAATTGGTGCGGCCACTATGGAAAAGAGTATGGAGGTTCCTCAAAAAATTAAAACTAGAGCTTCATTATGACCCAGCGATTCCACCTCTAGGTACTTATCCAAAGAAATTCAAAACACTAATTCAAAAAGATATATGCACCCCTCTGTTCACTGCAGTGTTATTTACAATAGCCAAGATATGGAAGCAACCTAAGTGCCCATCAATAGATAATTGGATAAAGAAGTGGTACATATATATAATGGAATATTACTCAGCCATAAAAAATGAAATCTTAGCATTTGCAACAATATGGATGGACCTAGAGGGTATTATGCTAAGTAAAATAAGTCAGACAAATACCATATATGTCTCTTATTAGTGGAATTGAAAGAACAAAATAAACAAGCAAAATAACAGAAGCAGACTCATAGATACAGAGAATAAAATGATGATTGCAGATGGGAGAGGGGCTGGGGGCTGGGTGAAAAAGATGAAAGGATTAAGAAGTACAAATTGGTAGTTACAAAACAGTCACAGGTATGCAAAGTATAGCATAGGGAATGCAGTCAATAACATTGTAATAACTATATATAGTGCCAGGTAGTTACTAGGCTAATCAGGGGAATCACTTTGTAATTATATAAATGCCTAACCACTGCTGTACATTTGAAATTAATGTAAAATAATATTGAACGTCAACTGCAGTTGAAAAATTAAAAAATTAAAAATTTGAAAGGTTAAAAACAATATTTGAGAATTTCATTTTGATGTTTCAAAAAGATTGAAAAAAATGTTGACTCTCTGTACAGGTGGGACTGTTGGTATGCCAGAAGAAATTATAGAAAAAGGGAAGGAATTTCGGCCTAAAACCCTAAGTCAGATTATGGTGGAAAATCAAATTGAGAAAACGAGGAAACTTATATTAAAAGCTGAAAGGGCCCAATTTAAGATTCAGCAGCGAAAAAAAGAATGGGAGGAACTGTAAGTATTTTTTACTTAAACTCTTTCATTTTAATATGAATCTAAAAAAATCTTTAACAGTGTTAATAAATATAAAATTTTTTATTTAAATAAAGAAACGAAAGAAATAGAAATAGAGATGGAAATATTGAAGTCTGATCAACTGGATCTTTCAGAGTGATGATACATTGGTGTAACTTCTATGATCCTCAGATTTTCAGGTCCAGAAATTCCAATTTACTAATATACTCAGAGTGATTTTTGAGGATTAAGACAATTTTTTTTTATCCCAATATCAAGAAATTATTCTCCTGTATGTTCTTCTAACATCTTATAGTTTGAGCTTTCACCTGTAGGTCTCTAACCATATGAAGTTGACAAAAAAACCTAATATGAAGTATTATTTTTATTTAACAAACACATCTCTCTCTCTCTCTTTTTTTTTTTTTTTTTGCCATGTATATATCTTTGGTGAAATGTCTCTTCATGTCTTTTGTCTATGTTCAAATAAGATTGCTATTGAGTTTTGAGAGTTTCGAGAGTTTTTAAAATATATTCTACATACCAGCTACGTGTCAGAAATATTATTTTTAAATATTTTCTCCCAGTCTGTAGCTTGTCTTTTTATTCCCTTAAAAAGATCCTTTGCAGAGCAAAAGTTTTTAATTTTGTTGAAGTCAATTTATCAATTTGTCCTTATATAAATCTGAGTTTTGGTGTCAAGTCTAAGACCTATGCTTAGCCCTAGGTCTCAAACATTTTCTTCTATTTTTTTCCTAAAGTCTTACAGTTTTACACTTTAAATTTAAATCTGCAATTCTTTTATGTTCATTTTACAATAAGGTGTGAGATTTATGTTTATATTTATGTTTATTATTTTGCTTATAGATGTCCAATTGCTCTAATCGCCATTTGTTGAAAAGTCCCTATTTCCTGCATTGAATTGCTTCTGCACTTTTGTCAATAATGATCTGGGTATATTTGTGTGGGTATTTCCAGTTTTATTTTCTGAACCAATGGTTTATGTGTCTGTGTCTTTGTCATTATACACTGTCTGGATTACTTTAGCTATGTAGTAGGTCTTGAAATTGGGTAGATTTATTTCTCTCATTTTATTCTTTTTCAAAATTGTTTTTCTATTCTAGTTACTTTGTTTTTCCGTATAAATTTTAGAATAATCTTGTTTATATTTCCAAAAAAATTTGCTGAACCTATTATAGGAATTATGTTAAACCAGTGTATGAGTTTGGGGAGAACTGACATATTTATTATGTTGAGTCTTCCAATCCATGGGGCATGAATTACTTCACTTACTTAGATCTTTGTTTATTTCATCTGTTTTGCTGTTTTCAGAGTATAAGTACTATACATATTTTGTTAAATTTTCACATAAATATTTCACTTTTTTCTCAGTTGTAAATGGTATCATGTTTTTAATTTTGGTGTCTGTGTGTTTGTGTTCATTGCTGGTATGGAAATACAACCGATTTTTGTACTTATATGGTATACTGTGACCTTGCTGAATTGTCATATTAGTTCTGAGAGTTTTTTTTTTTTTGTAGGTTCCTTGGGATTTTTTTTTGTGTAGACAGTCATGTCATCTGTAAATAGGGATGGTTTTATTTCTTCTTATTTGATCTGTTTGCCTGTTATTTCCTTTTCTTTTCCTATTGCATTGGCTAAGATTTCCAGTGCTACATTGAAATAGAATAAAGAGAGCTGGCATCCACACCTTGTTCCTAATCTTAGGGGGAAAGCACTCAGTATTTGAAGAGTATAACTTTTCATCCATTTACTTCAACCTACTTATATTGCTATATTTGAAGTCAATGTCTTATTGACAGCATGTAGTTGGGTTGTTTTTTAATCCATTCTGTCAATCGTAGTTCTTCGATTGGTATATTTAGGCCATTTATGCTTAATGTAATTATTGATATTTAAGGCTTATATCTGCTATTTTATATTTTATTCTCTCTGCTTTTTTTTTTTTTTTTTTTTTACGGCTGCCTATGGTTTGCTTGCATATTTTAAAGTTCAATATAATTAATCTATAGTGTTTTTGAATGTATCACTTTGTATAGCTTTTTAGTGTTTGCTCTTAGGTATTACATTATGTATATACAACTTATCACAGTATACTGGTGTTAATATTTTATCAGCTTAAATAACGTGTGGAAACTTTACCCGCTTTTATGCCCTTTTGCCTCACCCAGAATTTTGTTGGGCTTTTGTTGTCTAAACCTATTAGTGTTTCTGAGTTGCTGTTTTCTTCCTTAACTTGAGATACAGTATTATATTAGTCTTAGGTGTACAGCATAGTGATTCAACATCTGTATACTTTACAAAGTGATTACCATGACAAATTTAGTAACCATCCATCTTTGTACAGTTATTACAGTATTATTGACTATATTGCCAATGCTGTACATTACATCTCTGTAACTTATTTATTTTATAACTGGAAATTTGTACCTCTTAATTCTCTTCACTTCTTTTTTTCTTGCCCAACCCCTCCCATGACCCCTTCTTTAGTTGCTGTTTTCTTTAGCTTCAGGTCTGGATATATGAGGCTAAAAGAAAACCCAGACTGCTTACCATCATATCTTTCTTTGAGTCCCCAGGCTTTCTGTGGTTTCCCTCCTCTTTTCCACATTTAAGAATCTTATGATTGTTTTATATATAATGTCTAGGATTTGTATTTGTACTTACCAAATAGGAAAATGTCAGTTTACTCCATCATCCTGGAAGTGGAAGTTCTCTCAATTGATTTTTAAATTTGATTTTGTTAAGCCCACTTATTAAGTCTAGTAGTTTTTTTTTCAGATTCTTTATAGTGTTTACTGAATATGATCATGCTGTATGTGAATAAAGACAAGTTCTTCCTTTCCAATCTCTTTGTCTTTTCTTTTTCTTGATTTATCGTACTGTCTCGGATATGCACTACAATGTCAAATAAAAATGGTGAGAGTGAATATCCTTGTCTTATTCCCAAGTAAGGAGAAAGCATTCAGTCTTTTATTATCAAATGTGATACCAGACTTTAGAAGCAGTTTATCAGGTTGATTAAATTTCCTTTTATTCTTAGTTTGTTGAAAGATTTTTAAATTTATTTTTTATCAAGGTTGTGTGCTGAATTTTATCAAATGATTTCTATATATATATTGAGGTGATCATTTAAAATTTTTATTCTTTAGTATTGCGGGTCACAGTGATTGATTTCAAATGTTAAATCATCATTCCTAGGATAAATTTCACTTTTGATCATTGCATATTATCCTTTTAAAAATATTACTGGAATTTTCTTGTAGAGCTCTTGTTTGGTTTTGGTATCCGGGTAATACTGGTTTCATAAAATGAATTTGGAAATGTTTCATTCTTTTTTTTTTTTTTTTGGAAGAAAGGGAAATGTTATTAATATTTTAAAGATTTTGTAGAATTCATGAGTGAAGCCATCTGGTCCTGGACTTTTGCTTGTTGGAAGGCTTGTGATTACTGATTTAATCTCCTTACGAGTAACTGGTTTGTTCAAATTTTCTATTTTTTCATGTTTTAGTCTTGGTAGATTGTATGTTTCTAAGAACTTATACATTTCTACTAGGTTGTCCAATTTGTTGATGTATAATTGTTTAGAGTGGTCTCATATCCTTTATATTTCTGCAGTCAGTTATAATGTCTCCTTTTGGATTTCTGATTTTGTTTGAGTTCTCTTTCTCGGTGAGTCTAGCTAAAGCTTTGTCAATTTTGGTTATCTTTTCAAAAAAAAAAAACAGCTCTTAGTTTCATTGATTTTTTTCCCCATTTAAAAAAAACTGTATGAACTGTATGAGGTATAATTGACATACAACATTATATTAGTTTAAATTGTACAATATAATGATTTGATATTTGTATATATTGTAAATGATAACCAAGATAAGTCTAGTTAATGTCCATCACCATAGTTATAAGAGCTTTTTCTTGTGATGAGAACTTTTCAGATATATTCTCTTAGCAATTTACGAATATGCAATACAACATTATTACAGTCATCATGCTATACATTACAGCCCCGTGACTTAGTTTTTACATTAGTGGTTTGTACCTTTTGACTCCCTTTATCCATTTCACCCACCCTCCACCCCCTACTCCTGGCAACCAACAATCTGTTCTCTGTATCTATGAGCTTTTTCTTTTTTTCTTAATAGTCCACATGTAAATGCAATCATATGGAATTTGTCTTTCTTTCTCTGACTTGTTTCACTTAGTATACTGTGCTCAAGGTCCATTCATGTTGCTGCAAATGGCAAGATTACATTCTTTTTATCTCTGAATAATATTTTGGGGTGTGTGTGTGTGTGTGTATACCACACATTTATCCATTCATCCATTGATGGACATTTAGGTTGTTTCCATATCTTGGGTATTGTAAATAAAGCTGCAGTGGACATGGGGGTGCATATATCTTTTTGAGTTAGTGTTTTTACTTTTTTGGGATAAATACCCAGGAGTAGGTGGCTAGACCATATGGTAGTTCTATTTTTAATTTTTTGGGGAACCACCATACTGTTTTCCATAGCGGCTGCACCAATTTACATTTTCATCAAGAATGCACAAGAGTTCCCTTTTCCCCACATCCTTGCTGACATTTATCTCTTGTCTTTTTGGTAATAGCCATTCTAACAGGTGTGAGGTGAAATTTCATTGTGGTTTTAATTTGCATTTTTCAGATGATTAGTGCTGTTGAACTCCTTTTCATATACCTGTTGGCCATCTGTATGTCTTCATTGGAAAAATGTCTATTAAGATCTTCCTCTGTCCATTTTTTTACTCAGATTTTTTTTTTTTGCTATTAAGTTATATGACTTTCATCTTTTGGATATTAACCCCTTATTAGATATATGATTTTAAAATATTTTCTGCCATTCAGTAGGTTACTTTTTCATTTTGCTTATTCTTTTCTGTATGAAGGCTTTTTAGTTAGATGTAGTCCCACTTGTTTATTTTTGCTTATCTTGCATATGCTTTTGGTGTTAAATCAAAAAAATCATCACCAAGACCAATGTCAAGAAGCTTACCTTGGGTGTTTTCTATAGTAGTTTTATGGTTTCAGGTTTTACATTCAAGTCTTTAATTGATTTAGAGTTGATTTTTGTACACCTTTTATTGAAGAGACTGTTTTTTTTACATTTTATATTCATAACATCTTTGGATTTATATAAATTAATTGTCCATATATGTGTAGGTTTATTTCTGGACTGCTCCACTGATCTATGTGTTTCTTCTTATGCCAATATCATACTGCTTTGATTACTATAACTTTGTAATTAATTTGAAATCAGGAAGCATGATGCCTTTAGCTTTATTCTTCTTTATCAAGATTGCTTTGGCTATATAGGGTCTTTTTTGGCTCCACACAATTTTTAGGATTGTTTTTTCTATTTCTGTGGTAAATGTCATGGGAATTTTGAGAGGGATTGCATTCCATCTGTAAATGGCTTTGGGTAGTATGCACATTTTAGCATTGTTAATTCTTCCAGTGCCTGAGCACAGACTATCTTTCCATTTATTTATGTCTTCTTCAGTTTTCTTGTCTTCAATTTCAGTGTCTTAAAAGTTTTTAGTATGGGGTTTTTACTTCCTTAAGTTAAATTTATTCCTAGGTATTTTATTCTTTTTGATTTATTTATAAATAGGATTATTTTTCTTAATTTCTCTTTCCGATAGTTTGTTATTATTTATAAGAACACAACTGATTTTCGTATATAGATTATGTATCCACCTTTACTGAGTTTGTTTATTAATTCTAACAGTATATTAGTCTTTAAGATTTTCTATATATAATATGTCATCTGCAAATAATGACAATTTTACTTCTTTTTTTCCAATATGGATGTCTTTTATTCCTTTTTCTTTCCTGACCTCTCTGGCTAGGACTTCCATTGTGTTGAATAGAAGTGGGGAGATTGAGCATCCTTGTCTTGTTCCTGATCTTGGAATGCTGCCTATCAATATTTGAACGTAGTTGTTTCATATATTTTTGTTGTTTCCTAGTTACTTCTAGCATGAGGATAATTATGGGCCTTCTTTCTCTAACATGGCCAGAAGTATATGCTCTTGCTCTCTCTCTTTCTCTTTCTTTTCTGTTATTTTAAAAAATATTAATCCTTCCTTTTAGTGTCATTTTACAAATTTAGTATTGTCAATTAATGCATTAGATACCATGCATTTCCTCTGCTATAGTATATGTTTGTTTTCTTAAAGGGCTGACTGCAAGATGTGTATACATATTCATGTTGATTGACAGAGTTCACTTTAAAGAATTAGGTAGATTTGGGTCTCCCAATGAAGATCCCTACAGTGGGATGCCAGACTACACCCCAGATGCCTTAGTACTTCTCAAGCTGATAGGTCGGTATCTGTAAAGATAGTTCTGTAGAGATTAGTTTTTCAGTTTTAGTCTAGATATAAAGTTTGCTACTACTTTCTATGTGTGGAAATGGGAAAGTTGGAAGAGCCCAACTGGTTCAGGCATTCCTTTTAAACCTTTTAATTTATTTTGCCAAGTAATGTCTAGCATTCCATTCCCTGTTCCATACTTGCCCCACTCTGTGCTTGGAGCCTTCTAGGAACTCTACCAAGAAGACCATCTTTATCTTTTTATAGACTTCTTCTGGGATTATTCTGGGCTACAGTTTCCTCTGGTTTGGTTTATCCATTAATATAATTTTATCTTCTATTTTCTAGAAGTGTATCACTATCACTGACTTACTCATGGCTTTCTATTTCATTCTCAGCTTTTCTAATGACTTATTACCTTTAGTACCTCTACACTATCATTTCCCTGGAATTTGGGGAGAAAGGGAAAGGCAAACACATATGTTCATGCTATCATTTTAATTAGATAATACTTTGGGAAATGTTATGACAAATTTTGTGACAAACACTTATGCTATAAATAATGCAATTAACTTTCTAGTGAATAAAAACCCCCACCCCATCCCCAAAGCTTAATTTCTATTGTGGGAATAAATAACAATGTTAATGTAAGTTGCTTTGAAATGAACCAAAGCCAAGGAATGATTCAGATTATTTCAGTACTGTCTGGTGAATGTATTTATTTATTTACTTATTATTTTTCTTGGTATTCTTTAAAAATAGTCAACTTTAAAAAATGCTTGGACCTAGACAAAAGTAACATTATAGACTAAGAATTACACTTTTGTTTCATAATTACATTTGATTACATACCTATAGGAAAGTAGACAAATTAGAGTTTATTGTTATATTTGGGCTGGGTTATCTATTTTTCTCATAGGTACAAGAGTAAACCTGCTGATGACTATGAAGATCCCAAAGATGTTCAAGCCATCAAAGAGGCTCAGATGTATATGGGAGACTTCAACCTGAAGACAGCCCCTGACTATAAGATACCTGAGCACATGAGAATAAATGCTGCCAAGAAGGAAGAGGAACTGGGGCACCTAGACTCTATGGTACTTACTCACAGCTTGTAAGACAATGAGAGGCACCTCAATTTTTAATTGAATTCTGCTAAAACCACTCATTTGCTATCTGGTCCAGTAGAACAGCAGTCCCTAACCTTTTTGGCACCAGGGACTGGTGCTCTTATGAGAATCTAATGCCTGATGATATGAAGTGGAGCTGAGGCAGTGATGCTAGTGCTGGGGAATGGCTGCAAATACAGATGAAGCTTTGCTCGCTCGCCTGTCACTCAATTCCTGCTGTGTGGCCCGGTTCCTAACAGGCCACAAACCGGTACCAGTCCATGGCCTGGGGGTTGGGGACCCCTGCATTATGATATCTAGTCATAGAAATATAGAACTGGAAAAGTTCCTCATGTTTATCTAGGCCTCAGTTCTCTCATTTCTACTTCTACCACCCATCATGATGTGGCCCTTTTAGCCTTTGATGTGAAGGAGCTGTTCAACTAGTTTTCAGAGGGAATTGATCCATGTGTAGCTGTAGATTTGGTGTGAATCTCTCTAAGCCTCAGTTATACTGTTTGTAAAAAGGGTATTAGTACCAATTAACAATAATAAGACAGGTCTAGTCTACCTCATAGGGTTAATGCAATGGTCAAATTCTATAAGTGGTCATTTCTTGTTGTAGTTAAATTAGAAATCATTGAAAAGTATCAAGGATTTTAAAAATAGTGTATGATACATTCCTTCTCCCCGTGGCCAGTGTTTAGGTATGTGTAGTATTTGGAAAAATAGAAAGGGTTGGTGTGTAAAGAGGGCTCCTTTAAAAGGCAGGCCTTACAGCCATTTGACTGGTTTGGGCTTGTTCTTTTAAGCTTGATTCTCAATCCTCTAGATGCTTCAGAATTGGTCCCCCATTTACCCAAGTACTGGATTTCGTGTTTAAACCTTAATGTTTTAACGGTTTGTTCTTGAGTACATAAAGCATTACCTCTATTTTATTACAGTATTTTTGCTTCATAAGTAGTAAATATACAGGTTTAAGTTATGTTAAGACTGCTTGGAAAAGTGCCTTTTGACATTTTATTATTTTAATTAGTATATTTATGCAAAGTAACTCTTAATAGCTCTCTATGCATCTAGCTGCCTAATGGCACACAGGAGCAGGGTTGCATGGATCCATAGGCTCTGATAAGGGCATTTAGGAAACACAGACAAGGAAGAAGGGTGGTAGTGAGGGAGACATGGGCCTGTATGGCACCTCTGGCTGGAGACAAGGGACACAGAGCATGGAGCTTAGATAAATGGAGAAGAAACCAAGGAAGAGTCCTGGAATCTCTTGGTGTGACATGATACTGAAATTCAGGATTATAACCTTGCCTGCACAAGGAGTAACAGCAATAATGTGCCCAAAATACAGAATGAAAAAGGCTAAATTATAATTTGGCCCCAGTTGGGCAACCCTAAGTGAGTCTAAGCCAATGAGATTTGAGTTTCCATCAGGAAAGGGCAGTTACTTGTCTGTTCCTGACCAAAGAAGGTCACTTCCCCTCCCTGGGACTTGGTTGAGTACAAGCCTTCAGGAAGGACTTCCACTGAGTTTTGGGAGGGGAGGACAGGGGAACTCAGCCCTACAAGCCAGCAGAGAGATATGAGAGGCCACATCAAGAGTGTTTACTTCTTTTGGAGAGGATAAATGGGGAAAAGCCTAAAAGCTATAGAGAAGAGTAATTCAGTAGTGAACAAGAATGATCAAATAAATTTTTATCTTGAATTTTTGTTAGGCATACCAGTCATGGGAGAGCAGCAAATCATAATTATGAAGTGGTTGTCATTTTGCTTCTTTTCTGTTCTTTTTTATCAGACCCATACAAAGAAAATGAATATGAACAAGTGCATCGTCTCTCTCAGAGACCTTAAAGTGGCTGTCATTGAGGAAATACAGTGCCTGGTACAAGAGCTGAAGAACATTCAGTCAACTCTTCACATATCCAAGCACATCCCCATTCCTCAAATTCCTCAGATACACCCGGAAGAAGTTCCTGAAAAGAGATTTCACTATGATGAACAAACTCTCCTAACTTTTAAGCATCAGAACACGGAAAGAAAGAGTGAAAAGACCCCTCAAATGGAACAGGCAGCGTCTATAGGCCAAAGCGGAGGATTTCTCAGACTCTCTTCTGGAAAGGATGGGGATTTGACCACACGAGATTCAGTGTCTAGATCGTCAAAGGCATCATCATTCGGTCTAGATAATACAAAGTTAATGGAATTTGAAAAAGCAGATCCAAGTGATGTGGAATTGGAGATTATGAGGAGGGATGAAATTAAAAACATATACATGCAACAGTATTTGACCAACAGGGTAAGGGGTGAGACTGTGCCTATTTAAAGCTGAAAGAGAGTGGAGCAGGGAAGTAGCTCTAGTTTCTTTTTAATTTGTTTTAAATTTCTCTACGTTAACCTTCCCCAAAACCTGACCGGCCTACAACTCACTAATGGCTTAGCTTCCTACCTATCAGTGGTCTTCTGAAAATCATTGTGCTCTGCCCAGGACTTTGGAATTTTTTCGATTTTTTTCTGTTTGGAAAGCTGACTAAGCATTATGGACAAACCCATGTTAACTAAAATCATGGTAAGAGGAAAGTGGTGGAGCAGCTTTCAGATGATAGATGGAACAATTATAAACCTTCCAGATAAAGTAGACCACCCTCTGCTTTTAATATGTGATTTGCTCCATTAGTGGGATGTTCATGGTGATGACTGGCGTCATAATTGTTTGGAGCTAGAAAAACAACTATTATTTTTACATCTAGGAAAATCAGAAAGAGCCTGGGGCCAGTTGTGCAGGAGGTGCTCTAAATATGGAGGGAAAAGGATCTTCCCTGGATAAATAGCTCCTCACCGCCAATTGTACAGAGTCCTTTTCCTCACTCTGTCCTTTTCGGCTCCACCCTATGAAGCATCCCCTATAGCTTCCCAACCATATTCTTTACCCGTTATCTCTACTTCATCCAGGCCTATCTTCTCACTCTTCTGCTTCTCCCCTCTACCCCCTCAATTATGAATTTCATAGCTCTGCCTTTTCCTTTGCTATTTCCTTCTACCTGCAATGACTTCCCTCCAAAATTGTCATCATTCCAAACTTAGCCCAGTTCCAAACCCTCTCTAGAATCTTCTGTCTACATTACATAGACTCCTTTTTCTAAACTCCAGTTGTACCTACAATCAGCCTATCATGGTTTGCACTTGCTGTTTTATGTGTATTAGTTTTGTCTTGCAAATTAGGTTATATAGTTCTTGAGGGAAGGGCCGCATAAACTTCTTCTGATTCTCCCCCTCTCCCTCAATGTCCAGTACAATGCCAGACATATAGTAAATATTTAGTAAAAAGTTTTGATTTAATTGACTAATTTATTTATTTTATTAATTAAAAAATATTTATTGGACATTCTATGAGCAGGGAAAGTGCTAGCTAGCTAGTAGGAATGCAACAGTACTCAAGCTGGACATGTTCTCTATTCTCATACAACTTACAGGCTGTCTAGGGTAAGAGAGAATGAAACAAGCATAACCCTTACAAACTTGGACACCTGTGTGGTACAGTCTCAGGATGATATTGTGCTAAAAAGTATAGTCCTGACTCCACAGAAATTTAAAAATAATTCAGATTTGTTGAACAAGCATTAAAGGGGAGCCCACTTTGTCTATAGCTTTACATGCAGTTTAATTTTTCCTTTTCCTTCATTTATTTTTAAAGCTAGCTGAAATTCTTTGACAGTTTCACTGCCCCAAACCCAAAGACCTCTTCTTCTTCTTCAGCCCCAGTTTGGGCCCTCACTCATTATAAGCTTTTGACAGTTGGGGCTCTTCATCATGTACAGCCTAATGAAAGACATGAAATGGTTTGCTTCTTCCTGTTGTATTAGTTTCCTCAAGAGAATTAGCCCTTGGGGCTTTCTCTTGATTTCTTCATTTCCTTTGGGATGGGGTAGGGGAGAAGCTGTGCCAAAATCAGAGCAAAACCGAGGATTTAAAATTGTTAGGATGGCAGTGGAATAAGGTGTAGACCAGGACTTGGGATACTTAGGTTCTTAGCTCTGTGACGAATTAGCTTCGATCTCAGGAAAATCACCTATAGCCTTAATTTCTTCATTTGTAAAATAAGATTAAACAGGGTCTATGATTATATTTATCTATTTAAAAATGCTGTTCTGTAGATTTGAAAATTTTCAAAATAAGTTGAGGGAAATAATTTTTTGGTGTTTATCGTATGAAAAGCAATGTAGAGATACTGTAGGGATATAATGGAGATAGATATAAACACTATGATCAAAGAGCTCACAGTCTTTGACTTATACCATTCAGTACAGCAAGAAGAGCATTCTTCCTTCCTTCCTTCCTTCCTTCCTTCCTTCCTTCCTTCCTTCCTTCCTTCCTTCCTTCCTTCCTTCCTTCCTTCCTTCCTTCCTTCCTTCCTTCCTTCCTTCCTTCTCTCTCTCTTTAATGGTGACATTGCTTAACAAAATCCAGTAAGTTTAAGGTGTACAATTTAACAGTAAGGCATATATATATTGCATTGTGTATTCACCTCCCATAGTTAGATTTCTTTCTGTCATCACGTATTTCACCTCCTTTACCCCGTCTACCTCCCCTCTCTCTCTCCTACCCTCTGGTAACCACTAGTCTATTGTCCATGTCCATGAGTCTCTGTTTGTCCTGTTTGTTTGTTACTTTTCGCTTTATATCCTACATATAAGTGATATCATGTGATTTTCAACCTTTTCTGTCTGGCTTATTTCACTTAGCATGATTATCTCAAGGTCCATCCATGTTGTCACAAATGGCAATATTTCATCTCTTCTAATGGCTGAATAATATTCCATCGTACCACAGCTTCTTTAGCCAATCATCTATTGTAGGACACTTTGGTTGCTTCCATGTCCTGGCCACCATGAATAATGCTGCTATGAACATCAGTATGCAAATATCTTTTGGGATATGAATTTTCAAGTCTTTGGGGTAAACACTCAGTAGAGGGATTCCTGGATCACGTGGTAGATCAATTCTTAGTTTTTTGAGGAAGCTCCATACTGTTTTCCATAGTGGCTGTACCAATTTGCAGTTCCACCAGCAGTATATGAGGGTTCCTTTTTCTCTGTATCCTCTCTAACACTTATTACTTGTCCTGTTGATTATTGCTATTCTAACAGGTGTGAGATGGTATCTCATTGTGGTTTTGATTTGCATTTCCCTAATAGCTAGTGATGATGAGCATCTTTTCATATGTTTATTGGTCTTTTGTATGTCTTCTTGGGAGAAGTGTCTGTTTAGGTCCTCTGCCTATTTTTAATTGGATCGTTTTTTGTTGTTGTTGTTGTTGTTATTGAGTTATGTGAGTTCTTTTTATATTTTGGATATTAGGCCTTTATCAGAGGCATTGCAAATATATTTTTTCATTCAGATGGTTGTCTCTTTACCTTGTTGACAAGAAGGGAATTTTTGATCAATGACTTTATCAATGGTGAAGAAATAGCTGGAAGGACTGTAGTTACAAAGTTCCTACCACTTGACAAATAAGTTCATTTCTGTAAATTTAAGACCATTGATGAATTGATTTATATGACTAGATACAATGACACACACCCATGTAATTCACCCATAGTAAGGGGGTAATGAGAAAATGCTTTTACCCAAACCAATTAGTAGTATTAGATAGTTTAAAGAATATCTTTACCTGTTTTTCTAATATATCCTCAAATCTTTTTTCACTTCAGATCAAAGAACTGACTATCACTTTTGATGCAGAACTCCATCTCCTGAGACATCAGAAACTGAAACTAGATACTCAGATGAAATTATCTGACCTGCACCATGTCACATTATTTCAAGAAATCCTTCTCCTCAAGAATTTTGAAAAACAGGAGAACATACTTCAAGAGCGTGTTAATTCATTAGACAAAGAAGAACAGGACATGCAAGTATGAACAGGCAGGAGAATGCTAGCTGGCTGTGCCCTTAGTTATGGAGGGAACTTGGTTCTTCTTTGTTTTTCTCAACTAAATTTCCTCCCTTGTTCTAGTCTTCAACCCTTTCTTGTCTTCTCTCCTTTCTTCTTTCCCCATTATTCCTGCTTGCTCTCTGTTTTTGGTATCCTTGGTTAGAGAAAAGTAAGTCAGATTTTTTAGTGAATTTGGTGTATTCTGTAAGGTAGAATAAAATTTTCAAAAGTGAGCCTTATAGTTTATCTGTGGACTTCAAAAGTTTATATTTTTGTTGTCACTAGCTACCATATACAGTTGAGTTTTCATTATATGCCATCCTTATGAATATAACTGGAAAAAAATTTGGTGAGTTTCTTAAATATGATAGCTATTTTCAGAGTAATATATAATTAAATATTATAGATAATAAAGTTTCTTTATTTCTTATATATGTATATTAAATTTAAAGAGGTAAATTATATCACCTTTGTCTTAAAGGAAGAAAGATTCTAAATAGATCTTACATACTGAATGGAGATATCCATTTTTAGATATATCAGCTTTCCTAAGATGCAGTGTAGCTTCTCATTTTAGTTATCATATATAGTTATGAAAAAAACTTTTATTTTTCAGACCATACACACAGAAATATTAGTTGACATTCACATATCAGTAAAAATTTCAATTTAATTAATTTAGATTTTTCAAGGAATCTAAACATTTAAAAACTGATCTTATTTGATTCTGAACTTAACTATTTGGATTTTTTTCTTTTTTTCTTTTTTTTACAAAAGAACTATAAAATTTAACCAAATATATGATTGCTCTGTAAATATCAGAAATATAAACTTCTATGAAGAAATTTTAAAAAATGTGTAAAGAACTGTACCCTTAACATTGTGATATGCGTTATTCTCTGAACCCAGTTTATCAGAAATATTTTATCATTTGTTTTTGTTGTTGTTCATTTAGTGGAAAATAAATGAAACTCTTAAAGAAATGGAAGAGAAAAAGAATGAAATCAATAAGCTCCAGGAACAAGAAAAGGCGCTTTATGCTGGTTTCCAAACAGCCCTTGGAGAAAACAATAAATTTGCCAACTTCCTCATGAAAGTTCTAAAGAAGAGGATTAAGCGGGTAAAGAAAAAGGAGGTTGAAGGAGATGCTGGTTTGTATTTATCTTTTATATATGATACTAGTTTTCTCATTAACATGAAATAAATAACTAAGGGATATATTAGACACTTTTTCAAATCACAAAATAGGCAATTTAGTGACATTGTGGAGGTTATAAAGGAGAAGATATAAACCTTTTAGGTCTCTAACCATCTGGAGTTTGTGTGTGTGTATCTGTGTGTACCTGGTATGAGATAGCATAGAGTAGTTTCATTTAACAAGCACGTCTTTTCAATTGTTTATTTGTCAACTGTATATCTTTGGTAAAATGTCTCCATGGCTTTTGCCTATGTTTGAACAGGATTGTTTGCTTTTGTACTGTTGAATTTTGAGAATTCTTTATATACTCTACATACTAGTTCTGTGTCAGATATATGGTTTGCAAATATTTTCTCCCAATATGTAGCTTGTCTTTTCATTCTCTTAACAGGATCTTTTTGGGACAACAGTTTTTAACTTTGTCAATGTCCAATTTGTCAATTTTTCCTTTTATGGATCTTGTTTCGGTATTAGGTCTAAGAATTTTGTCTAGCTTTAGGTCCCAAAGATTTTCTCCTGTGTTTTATAATAGTTTTATAATTTTACATTTACATTTAAGTCCATGGTCCATTTGGTTTTAATTTTTTTGTGAGGTTTTAAGACTTAGGTCAAGGTTGTTTTTTTTTTTTTCCTCCTATGACTCTCTAACTTTTCTAGCTCCGTTTGTTGAAAAGACTATTGCTCTTCCATTGAATTGCTTTTGATCTTTGTCAAAAATCATTTGGGCCTATTTCTGTGGATCTATTTCTGGATTATCTATTATGTTCTATTGATCTGTATGTCTATCTCTCCACCAATACTACAGTCTTGATTACAGTAGCTATTGAGTCCTGAAATCAGGTATACTAGTTCCTCCCCCTTTATTCTTTTTTAACATTGTTTTAGCTATTCTTCTTCCTTTATCTTTCCATATTTTAGAATAATTTTCATATTTAGAATAATTTTCATATTTCCAACAACAAAAAAATCTTGTTGGAATTTTGATAGGTTTAATTGTGTTAAACCTTTATATCAATTTGTGGAGAATTGGCATCTTTATTATGTTGTGTGAACACAGTATATATTTATTGGAGCTTTGATTTCTCTGTCAGCATTGTGTAGTTTCAACATACAATTCATGTTAATGTTTTGTTAGATTTATACCTAAATATTTCCATTTTTTGAGCGATTTAAAATGCTATTTTATTTTTTAATCTCAGTGCCACGTGCTCACGCTACTACAGATAGTCCCTGATTAACTTACAATTTTTTGACTTTACCATGGTGCAAAAGCAATATACATGCAGTAGAAACTGTACTTCAAATTTTGGATTTTGATATTTTCCCAGGCTAGCAATATTCAGTACAATATTCTCTCATGATGCTGAGTGGTGGCAGTGAGCCACATCTTCCAGTCAGCCACATGATCATGAGGATAGAAAAATGATACTCTACAGTGTAGTGTTAAATGCATTTTTAATTTAAAATATTTTCAACTTATGATGAGTTCATGTATCCCACTGTAAATCAAGGACCATTTGTATATAAAAAGACGATTGCTTTTTAGATTTTTATCTCATATCTTATGACCTCATTTATTAATTTAGAAGTTTTTGAGAGATTTCTTGCAAAGTATGTGTATTCTGCTATTTTGGGTGAAGTGTTCTATTATTATCAACTAGTTCTGTTGGTTGATGGTGCTGTTCGGGTCTTCTATATTCTTACTGATTTTCTGTATAGTCGTTCTATCGAATGTTGAGAGATGGGGGTTGATGTCTCCAGATATTATTATGGATTTGTCTATTTTTCTTTTTATTTCTACTAGTTTATGCTTTACATATTTTGCAGCTGTCGTTTTATGTATACACATATAGGATTGTCATGGCATCTTGACACTTATCATTATACAAGGTTTTACTTTGTCTCTAGTGATTTTCTATGCTCTGAAGTCTATTTTATCTGATATTAATTTAGCCACTCCTGCTTTGCTTTGATTAATATTTTCACAATATATCTTTTCTCTTTTTTTATTTTCAACTTGAATATAAATATATGTATGTATACATATTTGGAGTGAAATATATATATATGTAGATATATGAAGTGAAGCATATGGTTAGATAATGTTTTTCATCTACTCTGTCTTTTAATTGGTGTATTTAAATCATTTATATTTGATATATTTGGTTTTAAATCTATCATTTTTAAATTTGTTCTTATTCTCTGTTTATGTCTTTTTTCCCTTTTTCCTATCCTCTTGTGGGTTACTTGAACATTTTTTAGAATTCCATTTTAATTTTGTCTTGTGTTTTTGAGTGTATTTCTTTGTATAATATTTTAAGTGGTTGCTCTATATATTATGTTATATATACATAATTTATTCGAGTCCACCAGTATCATCACTTTACCAGTTTAAGAATTCTTACCTATCTTTATATCCTTTTATCTCCATCATACTATTTTTATTATATTATTATTATATTGAATATTTCCTCTAGGTATATCTATAACCATATATGACAATGTTATAATGTTATAATTTTGGCTTCAATCATCAAACATAATTTGAACACTGAAAGAGGAAGAAAGCCTATCGTATTTATCTACATTTTTGCTTACCATGTTCTTTCTTTTTTCCTGATGTTCAAAGATTCCTTTTATTTCTTTATAATAATTTTTTAATTTTTCAATTACTGTTGACATAAAATATTAGTTTCAGGTGTACAATATAGTAATTAGACATTTATATAATTTACAAAGTGATCACCCCAATAAATCTAGTACCCATATGTAGGTGTTACATCTGACACTATCTGACACCGTACATAGGGATTACAATATTATTGGCTATATTCCTTTACATCTTCATGACTTTTATAACTACTACTTTGTACTTCTTAATTACTTTTCCTCTTTCCCCCATTTCCCCAAGCCCCTCCCATCTGGCGACCATCAAAATATTCTCTGTATCTATGAGATTGTTTCTGTTTTGTGTTTATTTTATTTTTTAGATTTAAATGAAATCATACGGTATTTGTCTTTCTCTCTCTGACTTATTTAGTATAATGCTCTCTAGGTCCATCCATGTTATTGCAGATGACAAGATTTCATTCTTTTTTATGGCTAAGTAATATTCCATTGTGTATATGTACAACTTCTTCTGTATCTATTTGTCTATTGATGGACACAGATTACTTCCATATCTTGGCTATTGTAAATGATGCTGCAATGAACATATGGATGCATGTCTTTTCAAATTAGTGTTTTGTATTTCTTCAGATAAATGCCCAGAAGTGGAATTACTGGGACCTTCTTTGTCTCTTGCTATAACCTTTATTTGAAAGTTTATTTTGAAAGAAAAAAAAGAAGAAGAAAACACATAATGTCAAAATAAATAAATAAATAAATAAAGTCTATTTTGTCTTATATAAATATTGCTACTCTAGTTCTTTGTTTTTGTTTCCATTTTCATGAAATATATTCTACCTCTCTACCTTTCTATCTGAAGTGACTCTCTTGTAGGCAATGTATATAAGGGTCTTATTTTCTTATCCATTCAGCCACTCTAAGTCTTTTGATTGGAGCATTAAATCTATTTACATTTAAAGTAATTGTTGATAGATATGTAGTTATTGCCATTTTGTTATTCATATTTTTGGCCTTTTCCCCCCTACTTTTTCTCCTCCTCCTCCTCCTTCTTTCTCCTTCTTCTAGTCTCTTTAACATTTCTTGTAATGCTGGTTTGTTCATGATGAACTCCTTTAGCTTTTTCTTGTCTGGGAAGTTCTAAAACCAGGACTACTCTGCTCAGAAAAGCTATTCTAAATGATAGCTTTGATGGGTAGAGTAGCCTTGGTTATAGGTCCTTGTCTTTTATCACTTTGAATATTTTGTGCCAGTCCCTTCTGGCCTGCAAAGTTTCTGCTGAGAAATCAGCTGACAGTCTTTTGGGAACTCCTTTGTAGATAACTAATTGCTTTTTTCTTTTTGCTTTTAAGATTCTTTCTTTGTTTTTAATCTTTGGCATTTTCATTATGATGTGTCTTGGTGTGGGCCTGTTCAGGTTCATTTTGTTTGGGACTCTCTGTTCTTCCTGGCCTTGTATGTCTATTTCCTTCACCAGGTCAGAGATATTTTTCATCATTATTTCTTCAAATAATTTTTCAATTCTTTGAGCTCTCTTTTCTCCTTCTAATACTGCTATGATGTGAATGTTGGTACAGTTGTCCCAGAGGACCCTTAAACTATCCTCATTTTTTTAAAATTCTTTTTTCTTGATGAGAAACACTCTGATATTCAAATTGTTTATCCTCTACAGGTAAAGTATCACTTTTTTCTCACTGCCTTCAAGATTTGCTTTTTGTCTTTAACTTTCAGAATTTGACTGTTATCTGTCTTAGTGTAGACTCCTTTGAGCTTTTCCACCTTTGGATTTAGTCAGCTTCTTTAATCTGCAGGTTTATGTCTTTTGCCAAATTTGAGAAGTTTTCAACCATTATATCTTCAAGTACTTTTAAAGACTCCCTCTGTTTTCATTCCTTCTGGTATTCCAGTGGCATGAATGTTAAATCTTTCATTATAGTCTCATAGGTCCCTGAGGCTCTGGGGTTTGGGTTTGGTTTGTTCATTTTGCAGTCTATTTACTTTCAGTTGTTCAAGTTGATGAATGTCTATTGTTCTATTTTCAAGTTCACTGATTCTTTCCCTGTTTACCCCATTCTGATGTTGATCTTATTCATTGAGTTTTTATTCTAGTAATTATAGTTTAAAATAAAATTTCTACTTACTTCCTCTTTATAGCTTTTCTTTTTTCTTTGTTTTTTTTTTTTTTCTGAGACTATATGTAGTGAAACTTTGCAGTTTTCTTTTTTTCATTTTTGCTTCAAGTGTATTCATATTTGCTCATTGAAGCATTTTTATCATGGCTGTTTTAAATACTTTGTCAAATAATTCTAACACTTCTGTCATCTTAGTGTTGGCATTTATGGTTTCTTTTTTTTTTGTATTCAGTTGGAGATCTTCCTGGTACTTGGGATGATGAGTGACTTTCTATTGAAACCCAGAAACTTTCATATTATGTTATGAGACTCGGCATCTCATTAAAATCTTCTGTTTTACTTGGCTTTCTCTAACACTGCTTTGCCAGAGAAAGGGTGGGTGCCTGCTTCTTACTGCCAGGTAGAGATACTCAGCTCTTATAGTCACCCAGCAGAAAGGGGATCTCCTTGTTACTGCCATATGCAGATGGAATTCCAGCTCCTCCACATAGTCTCTACTGATGATGTGCTGGGGATGGCTTTGGTGGCTCTGGGCAGAGTTGAAAATCCTGACTCTACACTAGGGCTCTTCGGACACTGCCTCTGTGGAGAGGGATAAGGGAACCTTTTTACTGCCAAGTGAGAGTAAAAGTTCAGGTTACCTATGGGGTCTCTACAGACATCTTAATGGTGCAGGAGTAGACTGATTACCAGCCAGAAGTAATGAAAATTTCTATTCCCTATTTGGACTTCTCTAACACCATCGTGGTGGGAATGTTGGTGTGCCTCATTACAACTTTGCAAGGGTAGATGTCTAAGCTCCCTACTTGGCTTTGCCGTGGGTGGGAGTAGGACCACAGTTTTGTTTTGTTTTGTTTTTTATGTCATGATTGATGGGAGTATTGTCTAAAAGTTTTCTGTCTTGCTAGGCTACCTCTTTACTGGTCATTTGGCTAGAGAGAATAGGCTCTTATGGGACCTTTTTATATCTGTGCTTGTTGGTGTTTACAGTCACTAATTTATTCATCTCCAAGTCTGAAGTATATGAGGCAAAAAGAAGACACTGAGAACTCACCACAGTGTTGTTCCTCAGGTTCTGAGGTGCATAGTTTATCTGCCTTCTTATTTTTTTTTTTACTTATAATATTCAGTTTATAATATTAATAGTTTATCTGCCTTAAGGTTTTTTTTACTTATACTATTCAGAGTCTTTAGCTGTATTTAGTGGGAGGAATCAGGAAAAGTAGGCCTACCTCATCTTCCTAAAAGCAGAAGTCTATGTAAGAATTTTAAGATATTATTTTAAAGTTTGATGACTCATTTCATAAGATGGTACAGATCACTTAAAGTAATTTTAAGAGAGAGCTTAAATTTAAGAAATCTTCTAGAGATTATGAGGTGTCCCTCTTATCTCCAACTTGATGTTCTGTAAAATTGAAATTGCTAATTGATGATCTGTGGTTCACAGAAGTCTTCAAGGTGTTTTTTTTAAAAAATGGGGCAGAATTGGGTGTGGGCGTTCTACAATTCCTTATCCAAAACTCTTGGGGGCAGATGTGTTTTACTATTCAAAATTCTTTATATTTTATAAACGATATCATATATAACATTGTTAAAGAAATTATTCATAACACTTGTTAAAGAATAATAAAGCAGACTTTATTTACGGGGGACAACTACAATGGGATTTTGTAGGAAGGGAGAGAAATCAGCTTGACTCTGAATATAACAAAGACAAGTAGAGATTTATAGCCAAAGAGCAGAGTGGAGGTCAGTGGATGGAAAATTGTTAAGAGGTAATTCTTTGCTAAACTGATTTCACAAGATTTTGGCTGAAGGAAGGCCAGAGTGGTCAGATATTGAGGGCAGAGAATAAAGAACTTGATCAGATATCAATGGTGGGCGATTTTTACTAAACTGACTTAGCAGGATTCTTGCTAAAACTAGACTAAATGGGCCAAGGACAGAGCTCAAGGTCAAAGACTAGCCAGAAAGAGGACTCAGAGGAGCCTGAATCAAGTTTGGTCAGGGAGAATCTTTGTCACTAACACCCCAGCAGAGTTTGGTGCAGGATCTCTAAATCAAACAGCTCAGTAATTCTGTAGCAAGACATACATTATTATTATTAATGCTAAGTAGGTTAAATAAAGATTATAAATAGCATTTCTTCAGATAAATTGTGAACATCTTCTCTGCTTTCAGAGCACTATGATTTAGGAATTGTGGACCTATATAATTTCATATAATTCTTAAATTGAATTTTAAAATTTAATTTCAAGAGTGTGTTAGGTGGGTCATAGCATAAACAGTTTGGCAGCCTAGTCTCAACCCTCTCTGACCTGATGCGTTGAAATTAATTGTACAACCTTCTGCAGGCATATGGTCTCTATGTCTTTAACCTCTTCTAAAAGTATTGAGTCATTTCTTCTTTATCTCTGTTATTTTCCTAGTGACTAACTCATTGAAAATATTTTTAAAATCTGAGATTCGGCTTAACACAGGAACTTCTCTTCTTATTAACAGTGTTTTCCTCTCTCCTTAGATGAGGATGAGGATAGTGATGAATCAAGTGAAGAAGAATCCAGCTTGGAGAGTGATGAGGATGAGTCTGGATCTGAAGCTGAGGTTTTTGATGATTCTATCTGTCCTACAAGTAAGTTGGGTAAAACCTTGTGTTCTCTATGAAGTATGAATATGGATTAACCATACCAGTAAGGTCCTTTTTTTGGTTTCTCAATTGCCTTATAATAAAATTGTGTATATTTTTTCTCCCCCCAACCCCTGCTTTTTCTTTAACAAAGCTCTCTCTTTTTGGCAAACCCATTCAAATTTTCATATTTCATTTATTTTTATTTTTTTATTAAGTTTATTGGGGTAACATTGGTTAATACGATTATATAATTTTCAGGTGTACATTGTAATTTGACATCTATATATTCTATTGTGTGATTACCACCCAAAGTCCAGTTTCCTTTAACTACCATATATTTGATCCCCTTTACCCACTTTACCCTCCCCTACTCCCATATATTTGACCCCTTTTACCCTGCCTACCTCTTCCCTCCTCCCCTACTCTCTACCTTCTGGTAGCCACTAGTGCATTGTTCATGTCCATGAGTCTCTGTTTGTCCTGTTCATTTGTTGCTTTTAGGTTTATATTTCACATATAAGTGATATCAGGTGATTTTCTACTTTTTCAGTCTGGCTTATTTCACTTAGCATGATTATCTCGAGGTCCATCCATGTCGCAAATGGCAGTATTTCATCTCTTCTTATGGCTGAATAATATTCCATTGTCTATATGTGCCACGGTTTCTTTAGCCAATCATCTATCGTAGGACACTTCAGTTGCTTCCATGTCCTGGACACCATGAATAATGCTGCTATGACCATGGCTGTGCAAATATCTTTTTGGATATGGATTTTCAAGTCTTTGGGATAAATACTCAGTAGAGGGATTGCTGGATCATATGGTAGATCAATTCTTAGTTTTCTGAGGAACCTCCACACTGTTTTCCAGAGTGGCTGTACCAATTTGCAGTCCCACCAGGAGTGTATGAGGGTTCCTTTTTCTCCACATCCTCTCCAACATTTGTTATTACTTGTCCTTTTGATTATTGCTATTCTAACAGGCGTGAGATGCTATCTCATTGTGGTTTTGATTTGCATTTCCCTAATAGCTAGCGATGTTGAGCATCTTTTCATGTTTGTAGGCCATTTGTCTGTCCTACAGGGAGAAGAGTCTGTTCAGGTCCTCTGCCCATTTTTTGACTGGGTCATTTGTTTTTTTTTTGTTGTTATTGAGTCATATGAGTTCTTTGTATATTTTGGATATTAGGCCCTTATCGGAGGCGTTGCTTGCAAATATATTTTCCCATTGAGATGGTTGTCTCTTTATCCTTGCTGACGGTTTCTTTTGCTGAGCAGAACCTTTTTAGTTTGATGTAGGCCCATTCATTTATTTTCACTTTTACTTCCCTTGCCTTTGAGGTCAAATTCATAAAATCCTCTTTAAGTCCAAGGTCTTTGAGTTTCGTTCCTGTTTTCTTCTATACATTTTATTGTTTCAGGTCTTATATTCAGGTCCTTAATCCATTTTGAGTTAATCTTAGTGTGTGGTGATAGACAACAGTCTAATCAAATTTTCATATTTCAAACCTGTTTTGTGAGAGCAATTTTTCTAGAGATGCTTGACAATGTATATTCACAGTTTTCACCAGTGAAACCAGTCTGAAACATCCAGACCAATATTCTTACAGTCTCAATAGACATATGGTTTAGTAGAAAAAATTTCTTTTTGGTTTAAAATTTCTTTTTGTTTTTCTAGACATTTCATATAATTCTTAAATTGAATTTTAAAATTTAATTTCAAATAAAGTTTAAATCTTATTTTGATTTTGAAAACAAGAGTCTTCTTAAAATCATAATATTTAGAAGTGGAAGAGAGCTAAAACTTTTTGTAATGCAACTTGTTATTTTATAGCAGGTTTATATGGCTTGAAAGGAGTCTCACAGCTAGTTCAGTGACAGAACTTGGCTAGAACTAAGATTCCCGAATTCCATTGTAGTAATATATTATATTTTCATATTCTTTCTTTATGCTTGATGGATAAATGGGGCTTATTGGAAATTAATATAGAGATATTGTACTTGAATCCCATTCTGTCACATACCAGCTATGTGACCTCTCTGAAACTTAGGATCCTCAGTTATAAAATTAAGACAATTAATTTCTAACTTGTAGGACCTGTGAGCCTTGAGTTCAGATAATGCACATAAAGGGCTTAGCACAAAGCTTGGCTCAGTGTACTGCTGTGAACATCCATACTAGTATCATGATTACTATCATGGTTGTTAATAATTTCTACCGAGCATAATGGAGCTATAAGTATAGTGAAAAGTTGCTAGAGTAGATCCAGAAATGGACATTAATAATTCTGAAACTCTGAAGTCCATACTTACAGTATTACTTCATTCCATAACAAATAGGGCTGCTTTTTTATTTTGGCTGTCTTTTCAGATTGTGATGTGGGTCTTTTTGAACTGGCGCTTCAACTTCGAGAAAAAAGGCTGGACATTGAGGAGGCCTTAGTTGAAGAAAAAAAAATCATCGACAACCTCAAAAAGGAATATGATACATTGTCCAAAAAAGTATGGTGGTTCGCCTTTTCTAGGTCTATTTATCCTCTCCCAACATGCTACACAGTCTCCCAGCTATAATATTGCCATTTCATAGCAATGACATAATTTAGGACTTCTCTCAAGAGAAGAAACGTTTCAGATGTTATATCCAGTTTTTTTTCCTTCAAACACCATCACGATGGGAGCCATTGGACTTTCTTTATCTAAATAATTGGTCCCCAAACTTTGATCACACACTTCTATACATAAAAAAAATGTGGAGCACCTATCCACAAAATAAATGTATATTTATTTATGCATTATAAATGATTGAACTAATATACAGTTGACCCTTGAACTACACAGGTTTGAATTGCATAGGTCCACTTATAATGCAGAAATTTTTCAGTATATATACAGTCAGCTTTCCGTATCCCTAGGTTTTACATCTGTGGATTCAACCAACTGCAGGTGAGAAACAGTATTTTCGATCCTTGGTTGGGAATCCACAGATGCAGAGGACCAACTTAAGTTATACGTGGATTTTCAACTGTGCTAGAGGTCGGCGCTCCTAACCTCCACATTGTTCGATGGTCAACTGTATTTTGTCTATGATGAAACATTCACAAAAACAGAAATTTAAAAAAATACATAGAAATAGAAACTTATATATTTTTCTGCACCCAGTAGGTCACTTTGTTGACACTTTGGGGTGGGTGCATCCCATGATGGAGACCAGTAAGCTAAACTTTTGGTATGATCATATTGATTAATTTCTGCCTTATCTGCTCATTTTCCTTCCTAGATACCCTTTCCTAGAGCAACATCACTTGGTTCATATTCAGAAATATTTTTGATATATTGCTTCTCTTCCAATAGGAGATGATTTAAAATTTTTTCAAGTTTTTTGGGAGATGAAGAATGTGTTGTAGAAATCCCGTAGTTAGTGGTTTTGTCACTTTAGAGCCTTTTCCCTTTAATTTATTGAGTTCATTTTGACCAAACAAGATTTGAACCATCCTGGCAAAGACATTCCATGCTGAGAGATATTTTTCATACAAAAATAAGAGGGAGATGAGGACATGTTTTCTGAGCTCACATTTATAAAACCTTTACAACTCTGGAGACATTGGAATGATTGAAAAAGTAGTGTAGACAATGACTTGGCCGGAAGGAAATAATATACATTCCTGGGCTGCAGACCGGGATTCTCCATGTAATCACAGCCCCAAATAGCAAATCTTGCTCATGCTTTTACTTCCTCTCAAGATGCCCTCATTTACCTCTTTGGGTTTGTGTTCTCTGAATCTTGTCAACATTTCACTCATGGGGCTTCCCACAGGTCAAAATTATAGCTACTAATCTTAATGCAGCTGAGGAGGACCTGGAGGCTTATCAACGAGAGAAGCAGCAGCGGCTGAATGAACTGCTGGTTGTGATTCCACTCAAGCTCCACCAGGTGATGGGTCTAGAGGTTGTCCCACCCTGAATAAAAGAACCGCCACACCCAGGCTTTTCCACAATAAAATTCATGGGTCACTAGTGGGGCCAAGAGTGATCCTTTGCTGAGAATTCTACCTGTAGAACGACACCCCAACTTTCCTTATCCATTCTCAGGTTATTATAAAAGAATAACATCAAAACATGTATTTCCCTATGACCTATTATTCAACTTTAAAAGTTGAATCATTTCAGGTCTGGTGAATGAGAAGTCTATGACTTAAGAATGGAATGGCTTAGATTTTGAAATCTTGGATCTCGCACAAATATTACTTTTGCACCATCTTTAAATAGACATAAACTAATGATGTAATAATTATTTTGATCTCTACTTATTAATGAGAGAAGACAAAAGGAAAATATTTTTTCTTTTTTCCTTTTTTTGTTTATTTCCACACTCCACTTGAATTGTAACATGTTAAAATGCAGAGATACATATCAGTGAGAGAAAAAGGCTGAGAGAGAAAAGAGAAAAATACTGTCTTTTGTCAAGTAAAGAGAGAAAGCTGTGTTTTAGAAGAGAAACCTAAGATTAGCCTTACATATGTTGTATGTCAGTGTTAGGTGCTGTGGAATTGGCTCTGCCTCTGAGCAACCCTATGAATGAGTGACGTCCACAATGTCCTGTCCTCAACAAATCTGCTTAGCTCCTGTGGACTCACGTCTTCTTTTTTGAAGTCAATCCATCCCATGTTTGGTCTTCTTTTTTTCATTCTGCCTTCTATTTTCCCAGCACTATTGTCTTTTCCAAAGAACACTGCCTTCTTCTGATGTGCCTGAAGTAGGACAGTTTCAGCTTTGCCATTTTTGCCTCCAGCGATGTTTTGGGTTTGATTTACTTTGTGTAACCCAAACCAAACTGGGTTAGCTGCATGTAGCAATTTGCCTAATATGCCAACCATGCAATGTTTGTTCCATCATTGTGCAGTAGATATTAGCCATGATCTGTGTGGGAAGATTTGCCGTCCCCAGAGGGATCTAATGTGGTTTACTATCTGAAGGCAGCCTCCTGCTTTCACCTTATTTAGTGGTGAGAAAGACAGTAACCTAAACAAGGAACAGAAGGAAGTGCTTCCCTCATGCTTTCTATGACTTTACATTTAATTTGATCTTTGTTTTGATTTTGGTTTTGTTTTGTTTTTGTTAGATTGAATATGTGGTATTTGGAGAAATACCTAGTGATCTTTCTGGAACTTTGGTCTTTTCTAATCGCTCCTTGGGACAGCTTCAAGATCGAATTGTACAGCTCCATGAGGAGAATTCTAAGCAACAAAAAATTAACAAAGAATTTCGGGAGAGGCGTAAACAGCTTATTCGAGAAAAGAGAGAGATGGCAAAAACCATACAGAGTGAGTAACTAAGCCCATGGATTATCTGGTAATATTTATTGATATTTCCTCATAAGTAATATTTGTTGTTAAGAGGAAACTATCAAGTGACTGTCTCCATCTTTGAAAACAATAAGTAATCAAAGAATCAAGAGGAAACAAGAACACCTTATCTTCCTACTTACTATTTCTCCTGATACCATTGAAGATCAGTCTCCTATTTTAAAGGGATAAATCTTTTATCATAGAAATGGTTTCTCTGGATTACAAAAGGTTTTATATTAATGAAATATAGAATAATATAATAATAACCCATGTATTACTACCAAGCGTAAAAAATAAAACACTGAAGTTACAATCGAAGGCCTTTCTCTTTCTAATATTCTGCTATCTCCTACCCCAGGATCCAGCACCAGGTGAGAACACATGTATGTTTATGCATGTATCCACACACAATATGTGAAGCTACTTTGCATATTTTTAACTGAAATACTGTGTTATATAATTTTATAGTTCACTTTATTAAACTAGTTCTTTAGAGTCATCCATATTGCTATAATAATTATTCACCATAACTGCTATTATAATATTTCATTATAGAACTATAAAGGAGGTAATTTCTTCAGTCTTCTGTTGATATTTAGGATATTTTTCATGATTACAGACAATGTTACAGCAAATCTTCTTGTACATGTCTCCCTGTGCATGTGTGTAAGAAGATAAATCCCAGGATGGGGGGCTCTAGGTAACAGGGTAATGTGTACATTTTCAGTGCTCCTGGATATTGCCATGTCGCCCTCCAAAATGGTTGTTCTGTTTTAGCTCCCCGCCCCCTACAGTGTGTGAGAATTGCCCAGGCTTCATATTGTCATCATTGCTTGATGCTATCAGACTTTAGTATGTTTGTCAACCCAGTAGATGTTAAGTTGTTTTCACTGTGGTTTTTATTTACATTTCCTTGATTCTGGTGAGGTCAAACAGCTTCACATACATCTATTTCTGTTTGCTTTTCTCTAACTTGCCAGTTGTATCTTTTACCCATTTTTTTTTACTTCTATTTTTTATTTGTTTTCTTAGTGATTTTAGGGAGTTCTTTCTATATTCTGTCTTTCTTTGTCCATCGAATGCACTTCAAATCCCTTCTAGTTTGTGGCTTGCCTTTTTATTTTGTTTAGTGTATTTTGGGGATATAGACATTTTAAATCTTAACGTAGTTAACTTTGTTAATCTATTTATGGTTTGTGCATTGTGTATGTGTCTTGTTTAAGAAATCTTTCCCTATTTTGAGATCATAAAGATATTTTTATATAGTTCCCTCTTTTAGTAGTATTCTTTACATTTGTGTTTTTAATCCACCTGGAATTGCGACAGATAGTATAAAATGCAGTGGAAAGATAATTATCTTTTAAAATACTTTTTATAATGTTTGATATATGGGACATGTGTATAAGTGGTGAAGTATTCCAGCTTTGATAAAGATAATATTACCAATACCATAGCATCTACCTTAATGCCTCAGAACTGTATACTTAAAAATGATTAAAATAGTACTTTATGTTACGTGTATTTACAAATAACAATTTTTAGAAGAAAATTTGAAAAAGGAAAAGAAAATGGGAATGAGATAGTGGTCCACCAATCCAAGTTGCTTGGATACGTAGAGGCCAGTTTCCAATGAGTGCTGATGGTTCTGCCCTCATGGATGGCTGGATTATAAAATAAAAAAACACATGTTAGTACTCCATGTTTGAATAACACTTATTTGAGACACAAAATTTTCTCAGGTGTAAGGCTTGAGGTTTTAATGTTTCTCACGTACTTCACATTCCTTTGGCTTCTGTAGACTGAATGTGAATGTTGTTTATATTTGAAAGTACTAGTCATCAAACCAAGAAATGAAGTAGTATGAAAATGAGGAAGCTTGTTTCAATTTGGGTAAACTCAGTTTGGGAAAATGTGTGAAGAAAAATGAAGTATTCAAAGTTTTGGAGTGTTAGTTGAAATAAAAAGAAATAGTTCCATGTGGTGGGAGTTTTATTCAGTGACTTTCAATTCTCCTATCCCCAGCCCATTTTCTGAAAGCAAATTGTGAATCTGGTCAAAGACTGATTTCCTAATTCTGAATATGAAACTAGGGATGGGTTCCTTTCCTGTAACCCAGAGGAAAAAAAGGCTTAACGGTGATTAGAAACACCGCTGTCAGCTTGTGTTTGCCTTCTGGCATCCTTAGACCCAATGAGGAAGAAGGGGAGAGTCTGGAACTTGTACTAGGATGGGATAAGCTCACTGCATTCCAAGGAGGGCACAGCTCACAGCCACAGGGAAGGTGGATAGCGAGTGTTTCAGAAGCTTTCATGTTCCCAGTGAACATGAGCTGGACTAATAGGAGACAGGCATTAGGCTGGCTCCACAGGAGGAATGATAAGGACCGGAGTACATATCCTGGTACATGAGGCTGCCATGGGAGAGGGTACACACTTATATGGGGCTAGCCTGGGGTGGGGGTGGGGGTGGGGTCAAGGTTCTTACTGAGAGAGGCCAAGCAGCAGACACAGGCTAGCCACATGTGTGCAAATAATCTAATCATTTCATGTGCTTCACTGATTATCATGGCTATCACATTACACAAGTCCATGGGGACACTTACAAAGAATAGAAATAAATTGCTCCTCCCTGGATTGTGCAAAGTGGCAGCCATACCAGTTTTACTGTTACAATTCAACTATAATAATGATACCTGAAATCAAATTTCTGCACTAGAACAGAATTGCATCATTTTGTTATACCTCAGGGCCTTCAGATTTCACTTTGGGACAGTCTGGTACCTGAGAAAGTCTTGTTAAAAGATTGTTTTCTTGGAGAGCTCAGACCCCACAAATGGAATTTTCCTTAGGTATTCCAGTGTTCTCACACCGAGGAAAGATAATAAACAAAGTAAAATATATTGCATGTTACCTGGAGATAGTTGTTAAAAAGAATTATTAAAAGGACTAGGAAAGAGAGTGCTGAGGTCCGTAAGAGGACAGGAAGCTCTCTTTGAAAGGTGACATAGCTGATAAAATGTGGCTCTCTCTGGTTAGAGGACAAGGACTGCTCTTAGTTACACTTTTAGAATTGAATGTACTGGAAATGAGTCTTCACAGGTCTTACAATTTGCTTTCAGAAAATGGGGTGGGCAGAGTGAGCCATGTGGCTATTTGGGGGAACAGCATTCCAGACAGTGGGAACTGAGATGGGAGTGAGCTTGAAATATCTGAGATGCAAAAAGGAGGCCGGCATGTCTGGAATAAATGAAGAGACAGATGTGGGAAAGGACATAGTAGGAGGGATAAGAGGGGCAGGGCAGGGTGGATTATGTAGGGCCTTGTGAAACAACAGAAGGACTTACATTTTTACTTGGAGTGAGATGGAAACTTCTGTTAAGTGCCTGCTCTATTCTTAACACTAGATGCTGTAGAGATCAATAATAAAAAATGAGAAACTGAGTTCATAATCTAATTTAACTCCACTAGCAGTCTGAGGAGGGGCAGATCAGAGTGTGTTGGGAAAAATGAGTCTGTTTTATACAGGATTTTGAAGTAGATGAAATGACAATGCAGGAATGGGCATGTTAAGTGAGGAAAGTAGCAGGTGAAAAGTCACAGAGGAATAATCGGCTGGTAACATGAAATCCTTTACCATCTTACAAAAGCCGTTCTTAGAATGTTATTGTTATTGGTATTGTTCATTTAATAACAATGGAAGCCACTGAACAACCTGATGGTCACCGTCTTCTTTTAGAAATGGAAGAAACAGTCCGTCAACTAATGATCAGCAAGTTTGGCCGTGTGATAGACCTAGAAGCTCTTCAAACACTTTCTGTGAATACAACACTTGAAGAACTGAAGATCAGAAAACTTCGAAAGGAGCTTTTGAATGCAAAGGAAATCAAGATGTGGGAGGTAAGGATGAGAGGGCACGTGATCTACTTTGGTTCAGTTTGGGTGGAGGCAAGAAATCCTGGTGAGCTGTAAGTGGTTCCTGCGAAGCATCCGTACAGCTGGAGGCGGGTCTCTGAGCCCCACTTGCCCCTCCCCACCTGCCCCCATTGTCTTGTGATCTTAAGCCTGTCTTGGCTTCTTCACCATTCGCTTAGTTAGAAGGACTTGTCTGTCTTGGAGTGAAAGCACCAACACTGGGGTTTGGCATCCAGGGCGCATGTAAATATAATGTCAAAATGGCATGAGAGATTACAGAGAGATTTCATTTTGAGGTCTACATTAGTGTACAAATGCTCTAATAGTTTTAGAAATGAAACTGCTATACTCTGAGGATCTTAATTGTATGTTTCTATATAGCTTTTGCATGCTGTCACAATCTGGAAATTAGAAAACATCTTCTAAGTAATAAATTTTATAAGAAGGTATGGACTGTTTCGCTGGTAGGGTCTTAGAAGATGTTAATGCATGCATTGTTCCCAGAGCCATGAGATGAGGCAGTGCCCCAGTTACAGCCTGATTCAAAGGCAGGAGCTTTTACAAAGATTTTATAAACCCACAAATCACTATGACTTCTCCAGTTTACTGTCTTATCACATCAGTACATAGGAAAAAAGGAGAGGTTCCTAGTGCTTTCTTGTCTCATCTTTTCTTATCCAAGATTTGCCACTGTGCTGTGAAGAAGCAGATTACTTAAGTGTTTATGTCAGTGGGACTGGTCCCTATCAGGGGAATGCTGGAAAGAATATGTGAAATCTAAAGTAATTTGTTGAAGCAATAAGAGAACAAAAGAAAGCCACTAGCAGATGTGTGGCCATTCAAGTTTTTTGGGGATCCTGGGCCAAAACTGGGGAAAAAGCAATACATGAAAGTTTCCCACTTAAATTATCATTCTCTCTTTTAATTAATGAATACCAACACTCAGTATGCACACTGATTTCTTTCCTCGAGAATGGAGTGGCATCTATATCTGTCTTATTTTTACCTACTTTTTATCTTTTCTCTAGTCAAACCAGACCAAATGCAGTTGCTTCTGGTTGCATTTTCATACTGGCTTCTGATTATATTTTCCTACGTGCACATCACTCCATTGGCCCAATGGTTTTAATCACATCTGGACATTCATTTTTCTCTATTTCCTTTCATTCATTTAATTAATTTTGCATCTTCCTGCTCTGGTAGGAGAAGATTGCTCAAGTGCGATGGGAACTGATGATGAAGACAAAAGAACACACCAAAAAGCTCCACCAGATGAATGATTTGTGTATTGAAAAGAAAAAACTTGATTCTCGATTGAATACACTACAGAACCAGCAGGTGTGCTCCTTTTCTTCATACCCTGTTAGAACTGGGGAAGCTCTGTAAAGGTAGCTCTCAGAGATAATGCATGGAGAAGTAAGTTTTTAAACTGAGGTCTGTCTACCTCCAAAGCTGACTCCATTGCTACTATTCTTACAAAAATCTTCTTGGGATGGCAAGAAGATAGTGTCAAAAAACATGTCAAATAAGAATAACTAAAATTTGTTTAGATATGGTGAGAATGAGGGAAAAGTTAAAGTGACTTTAAAATGACCGACCAGTGTGACAGGGCATGAGTTGGCACATGCATTTTAGCTGCAAGTTTCAGAAAGCCCCATTGAAAGTAGCTTAAAAGAAGTCTGGAGGCGATGACTAAGGGGTTTTGGTTTAGTGGGCCTGTGATGTTGGGGCCAGTATCTCTGTGATTCTGATTCTTTGAGGTTTCCTTCAGAGTCACAAGATTGGATCAGCTCAGTTTCACATCCACAGGCCAGCCTCTTTTTTTTTTTCATTTAGAAAGCAAAAGTTTTCTGCTTATATCTACTTAGCCACCCTTAGCTGGAAGAGAAGCTGGGTAAAGTTAGTGTATAGCTTTCATGGCTTCTAAAGTGAAGGTAGGCAAGGGAGAAGCAGAAGCTATGGGTAACGGTTGCCTCTACTTACTATGAAGGTCTGCCATAGTAAGTGAGAGTCATGGACAAGTCATGGGCTTTTGGCTTCAGGTAACCTGGTCTAACCCTGCTTCTAACCCCAAGAATATAGGGACTTGGGCCTATATTAAGAAATTCATGAATTTCTCAGACTCAGTCTCCATATCTGTAAAAGTAGAATAACGCCATCTAGTTCACAGCGTTGTGAGGATTAAATGAGACAGCATATGTAAAGCAACTGGCAGAGAGTAGATACTAAATACGTGGCATGTCCCTTCTTTTAACATGCATTCAAATTTTATTGAGCATCTACTTATGTAACAAGCTCTAAGGTGAACACTGGGTAGTGATGAGATCTAGGCACACTGGGCCCTGTATCTAAGAGGCACAGGATCTCTTCAGACACATAGTTATCAAAGAAACATTCAGATAGAACCATAATAGCTTGCCACTTTTTTAGGTTTAAAAGTGGTCAAGTATCATAAATTTCAAATGGTTCAACCTAATTACAATGATATATCATGGCTGTTTTCATAGAACACAGAACAGGAAATCCTAGCCTAGTCCACAGGGCAAAGGCGGCCTCCCTAAAAGTGATGTCTGAAGCATGAGCAGGGGTGGGCTTGACAGGGAAGAAATCAGACAAGGAAATAAAGATTTCCTGTTTGAGAGAAAAATATATAACTATAGGCTGTATAGAAAACAGAAGGACCTTGCCTTTTTGATTCATTATGAGCCCTTCAGGGTATGAATGACTGATAGCTTAATGAATTACTCATCTACAGGGGACTTGCATTTTGAGTTGTTCATTAGTCCAAAGGGACACATGTCTAATGGTGGGATTTCAGGCTATGTGGGCCTCCTTAAAGGAGCTATGGCTGTTTAAACTGACTGGAAGGCACAAGGACAGGGAAGTTTTCACATCTCAAATGATTCTTACAGTAGGGAGGTGTTTTCTCTCAACAGGGCAATGCCTTCCAGGGCCCTCGGAAAGCAGATACTGTGGCGAGAGAGAAGGTCACTCAGCTGATCCACTTCCAGGCAGAAAGGATTTTGGCCTTAAAGGAAGAGATCGCTCTTTTGCGTAAGAAAGGTGGCCTTATCCTCCCACCCATTCAGACACCACAGGAGAACAGATGAAAACCCTGGGCCTTTTAAGTTTGCTTTTTTTTCTCAAATCCATCCAAGATTTCTGACATAAAATTCACCAGAAATTCAGTTTCCTTGTTTCCTGCAACAAGCCTGTTATTTTAAAGTGAACTGATCTAAAAGTCTAAAACCACATCTAGTGATGTAGTTTTAATAATTTTTGGTAATCTTAGGACTGCAGTGCCCAACATCTATTTATTATTGAATGGAATCATTTTAGATCTGTTTGGAACCAACTAGATTGAGTATGGAGTCTTAGAAGACTGTGTCTCAAACTGCAAGGAAGCATCTTTGATACATCCCATTTTAGGAAATTTGATTTTTGGTTATCTGAATTTTTAGCCATTGGCAAGAAAAACTATCATTGAGAGCACTGGCCCAGATTTGAGGTTCCCCCTAGATTAGCTAAGTGAAAACTGAGAACATTAGCCCTGTCTATCCCACTCCTGGAAGTGACCTCTAGGCTTTTGGCCAGGTGGTCCGAAGTCACATCTTTTTTCTCTTACCTGCTCTACCTCTCCTTTCCTAGCATTTCCATGTTATGTATAGTCCTTAATTTTATTTAAAATATTTTAAAAATACTGCTTTTCTGAAAATACGTTGTGTCTCAATGACAATTTTTCCAAGATAGCTGTTGGATAGAAAGATTTAACATCTAAAAGTTGGCGCTGTTTCTTCTGGCCAGCAGAGGGTGTACTTGTCCTAGACCATTAGAGTCACTCCTGGGCTTTCCTATCATCTTGTTTATCCAATTCATGATGAGAGAAGCCAGGGTCTGGCGTGACTACTCTTAACGGGATCAAGTGGCATTTCATCCATAATTCAGCTTTACCGAAATCTAAAAGATAACGCTGCAAGTCTGCCTCCATCTAGTTCCAGTTCCACATATAAAGGCTGATCCTGTGGTTGGACAGCAAGCAGTAAGAGAATGCTGATTTTAAACAACTAGTGAGTCAATTCCTCCGGCCATGTTGGTGTATCAGGTACCACATGTTCACGTGTAGCAATAACACTTAACTAAAGGGAGAATATACCTGGGCCTCAACACATACCCCTATATAGACAGTGTTACTGATATGACCAGTTTTACCTCAAGTCCAGTCTTAGGTAAGAGAACTGTGAAGCCACTTCTCCCTGCCTACTGAACACTGTCTCCCTCTTGGACTAAACACTTATTAATGTATTCTGCATGAATAAAAACTGACATTCAATATTTACAAGGCAAAAAATTAGAAACGTCTGCCACCATTTCCAGATCTCATCTCTTGATGGATCTGAAAATGTCACAAGTGGATATTTTCTTCAGATACTCAAAGACTCAATCAATCCTGAGGGGAATGCTGACTCATATATGACGAAGCCGAAGGTTACAGGAAAGACTAAACATTTATTTAGAAGTTACAGTGTTTGTTTTTAAAGATATGTTGCCACAGATTATTGATTCTGGAAGGTTTTTAATGCTTACAGTACTGTACACATCTGAGTCTATTCTCGTGGGCATCTGAAAATGTTTTCTGTAGCACCAGTCCAACCATCTTCACAGGTGTCTCCAGCCTGTGATACTGTGGCCCTTGCTTTTCCCTCATGGTCATCACGAACTGTGCACCTAGGATTCTTGCTTTCAGCAGCTACTCTGCAGGCCTCCTCAGTCTGTTTTGGCTAGTCTGTGATCCTGGTCGACTCCTGCTATGTTGTAGCTCCTTCGTTTTCCCTCTCATACGCCCCCGGGTAGGAGTCCCTATGTCTCTGTGTCTCTCTGGCATTATAAAAACACATATACATTTATTTACAACTGCATAAATATATAAATATGGCTATTATAGAAAAATAAATACGCATTTTCTCTGTCCCTTTTTAAAAATGATAATATAGAATCTTTCTGGAATACTGGCTTCTGTCTAAATTCTGGGAGGTGGTGTTTCAAAAGATACATGCACTGGTGGGCTGGGGGAGAGCCGTAGCCCAAGCTCCTGTCCTGTGTAGGCCCCCGTGGGGTGTTGGGGACACCACTCTCCTCCACCCACTTGGCAGGACTCAGGACTGTCCACTTCTTCAACCGGTACAAGGCCCAAGCAGCATGGGGGCCCTGAGGGGAGAGAAAAGTAGGACACATTAAAATCCAGACTGACCAAGAACCAATGCTCAGTGATATGGGTCAGTTTCTCTGTGATGGCAGCTGGTTACACTGGTCCACCCTTCTGGTATGGTGTCTGATCATGATTACTCCACTCACAGTTCATTCCCCTAAATGAGGCAGTCCAGTTTTAATGATGCTCGGTCTTGCTCTAGGAGGTGCCTTTTAGAATTTCAGCTCCCAGAGACAGGGTCAAGGACCTACATCCATGCCATGGAGGCTAAGAAACTAAATTAGCCAAGCCTCTGAACCAGCCTGCACCCAAACAAGCATCCACTGATCTCCAAGAGACTGGCACAAGGAAGATACCAGTGGGATGCTCTGCACTGAGCGGGCTGGCCTGCACTGAGTCCCTTGCAGAAAAAGTTCTGTGGAAGCACAGAGGGTTACGATGATGATGTTTGCAAGAACTTGGCTCCTTAATGATTGATGTAACCTTAGTCCTTAATTAAGAGACAAGACTGAACAAAGCAAGGTATTTCAGAGTGATTAGAGAACACCTCTTAGTGCAATGAGAGGTGGTAGGAATTTGCGAATGGCCTTGAAATGCAGAGCCCAGAGGACTTCTTTCTCTGAAATGGCAGTGTCCTTTTCTTTAGCCTTTGAGGACACAGCTTGCCACACCAAAGAAGGACCCAATGGGTACACCCCTGCAGCTCTGCTGGGCCTTGAGGAAGGAAGAAGGGTGGCCAGCCACCTTCACTTCCTCTGTCTCTCCTATGTGAAAGCTATGGATGGCTCCTTACCAAGCATCACCATTGATGACTGTTATCTTCCCCTCCTCCAAGCCACTCCTGGGTCCTGGATGCCTACCTCGTGTCATCCCCAGACTGTTCAATTTCCTGCCCTGCTCCTGGCACTGACCTGGATGAAAAAGAGGGTCCCATGTCACTTCAGGCCCAGGATTCTGAGGTACACTCCTCACTCCTGACTGGCTGGCAGCAGCGGGCTGCTCCTGGAGGTGGCAGTCCTGGTGGGTCTGGAGCAGCTGGTGAGTTGAGTCATCAGGCAGTGTATATAAGAAAGAGCCCTCGTCTGGGTCAGCCTTGGTTCCCCTGCATGCATGAGACCAGATTGGGAGGTGAGGTACAGGCAGAGTGGGCCCGTATCCCCACTGGCCAGCTACGTCCCTGTCCGAGGGCACCACAGGGGGTCAGAGCTCAGATGGGCAGGGACTGCTCCCCTTTGAACATCAAGAGGTGCCACATCATCATTTCCATGGGAGTAATTCTAGTCTATCTGCATTTTATTCCGTGCAAGTCCCAAGTGTATGAAAGAACATAGAATCAGGTGTCTAGGGGCCTCTAGGCAAAGCCAGCAGTACGTGGCTACTCTGGCCTACCAAGTGAGGGGAGGATTCCGAGAGGCCAACCCATGCTCCAAAGCAAGAAAGGGCATCATAGCTACAAACACAACAACCAGTCCAGTGGAGCAGGTTGTCAGATATGCGGATCCCCACGTGAAGCACTGGTACTCACCTTTCAGTGACTGACGCTAGATTTGAGGACCTAAAGAGCAAGTAAGCTCTAGGGCTCGGGAGTGGAAGGCAGGGATGGGAAGGCGCCTGGTTACCTGGGAATCTGGTGACTGTGGATGCCATATCCGTTGCCAAGAATGGTCTGCCTCAGCAGGCTGTTGGTGTCATCCTGCTGCTCAAATGAAAGAGTAACAAAAAGGCCATGTCTGAGAGTCCAGGAAACTTTCCTGTTCATACTTCAACAAGATAAACTGTTCCTGACTGAAGAAAGCCTGGCTAGTAGCCCAGTATTAGAGGCTGGAAGGGAGGAAGCCCCAGAAGGCAGCCCAACCACTCCCTCCACAGTGGCCTGCCTGTACTTGCCCGTACTTGCCCATACATCCAGAACTGTGTTACCTGCTGAAGCTCCCCCGGGCAGTGCTGCTGAGGTCTCATGCCTGCATAGCCCAAGGCAGTTGCAGGGCAGCCCCTGTTCACATGGACCCCATTGGCACAGGTCCGTCCATTGGTGCCACTAAGGTAGGGCTGCCCATTAGCTCGGTGGCCTGAGAGTCCTCCCAATGGTACCATTGTGTATTGGCAGGAGGAGGACAGAAGGGCACTTCGAGGAAAACCCAGGTCTGTTGTATGTTCTGGAAGAACAGAAAGATAGAGATTTGCTTAGGCCAAGGAGGCCTGGGGCAGCTTGAAAAATTTCCACATGAATCTCAGAAAACTCCAAATGAGGTAGGCAGGGAGTTGATGCTACCCCAAGAATGAGAATATTTTCCCTCAGAATACTCTTCCTGTCACCCATTTCTTCCTAACATCTAGACTTTTTCTGCAGTGGGGAGATGGGTGAGGACAGAGAGGAGCAAGGGTGGGTTTAGCGGAAGGAGGTGGTGAACCAACGGAAGGAGTAATATTTAGGTGAGGCAAGTTGAGCAAGTGTGTTGCCATTTGAAGCAGAAGTTAGTGGATAACAGTCAGATTAACCTAAGACAAGGGGGAAAGCTCAAGGCAGCCCTGGCCCCAGAGGCACGAAATGTTTGGAGGGAAGAGGCAGGTAAGTAGGAATATGCAGTCAGAGCAGCAGCTTCAGATATTGAAAGTAGTTGGAAGCAGGTAAGTACTGAGCTCCCGAGATGCAGAGAGGACAAACTCCCACTTCATACTCTCCTCCATCTGCCAAGGTCCTTGAGCTGGGAATAAAGGGCCCAGTCTTGGAGTATTCTGACTCTCCCCAAGCTCTCTGGAGCTTGAGCTCCAGTGAATGAGAAGCAGGGTGCCTCCAATCTTTCCCTGGACAGAGGCCTCTTGGGGGACTGGGGGCCCTCCTCCCCTCTCTGGGCTCCTTCCTGATGGGGCTGAGGTGGGTCACTCACTCTGCTTAGACCAGGCCCTCCACAAGCAGAAGGGGATGAAGGCGACAATGATGAGGACGACAGAGCCCAGTACGACCCCGACAATCAGGTAGGGCAGGTCACTGGAGCGTGCCACCATGGCCCCTGTGCCCACTGGCCTCTCAATAGTTTCAGGGGGTGGCGGCTGAGGTGGAGCAAGAGTTGGGGGTGGGGGTCGACCAGGCTGACCAGAAGACTTTTGAGCTGTAATGGTGAACAAAACTCACATCAGCATCTATTTTTTTGACATTTCTTTTCCAACGAATAAAAAGAAAAAATATTCTGATTCCACAGATGTCGGAAAGAGGGTCAAACTCATAAGACAGGGCCTCGAAACCCTTTATTAGATGAGTGTGGTGTCCAAGCTCAGCATGAAATCAGTACTTGATGTGAAATTTGGTGGTGCTGAAGAGAACTGAACTTTATATTTCAAAATATAACCTGAGATATTTGTGAGTCACACACTAGAGTCAGACTGGGTCTTCTGGGCATAAGTGGTGTGGGGATTTACTAGAAGAACAGCCTGTGAACTTTTAGAAGAAAATATAAAAAAATGCATGGAACCAACAAAAGAACTGGGAATGGAAGAGTTTACTCGTGAATTTGCTCTTCCTGGGCAGATTCTGAGATGTGAAGTACTAGCTAGGAGCTGGGGTCACAGAGAAGGGGGATGGGTGTGTCGGGACTCCCTAGGACAGACAGTAATTGTGAAATGCCAATTCAAAAGCGACAAGATGGTGAACTTCTCATCTGGGTTTTGCTATCATCCGACATCGTTAACTCTTACAGCGTCTTCTTGACTTTCCGATACTACAGGCTTCTGATTTCCCCACTCCCTCTAACTGCCGCTGCTTCCATTTCTCTTTTCCCATTCTTTTCTGTCTTCTC
Source organism: Pteropus medius (assembly GCF_902729225.1). Classification (NCBI taxonomy): domain Eukaryota; kingdom Metazoa; phylum Chordata; class Mammalia; order Chiroptera; family Pteropodidae; genus Pteropus; species Pteropus medius. The sequence goes on along the minus strand of NW_024351543.1, from coordinate 156,439 downwards.
CTCAGATATTAGGTCTGTACTCCCTCTGTGAACTCTCATCTCTTCCCATGATATATCCTAACCTATATCCTGATGACTGCCAAATACCCCTGGCCCAGGACCCTCGCCAGACAGGAGACCGGCTCTCTTGGGACATTTGCATGTCAATGTCTCAAAAGAATCAGACTCTTAGTAAGTCTCTTTCACTATATTCTTTTCTCATAGGATCTGGTTCTCTCCTGGCCTCCGCCACCTCAAGTGGCAACATCACCTGTGTGGTACTGCAAGCTAAAAACCTTAAGGTCTCCTTGAACTCCTTTCCCTCTCTCTCAGCCCCTACATGCTGTCAGTCCCTGGTCCTACACACACATCCTCAGAAAAGAGACCCAAATCCATCCCTTCTCTTTACGTTTACTTCACAGCCCCTGTTCTTTCCCTTCAGCCATTCTTGCATAGTCATCAGTGACTCTTCTCCACAAACAAATCCAACAATGACCTTCCTCCACCTCACAGCCAAGAGGGGCCTCGATGACCCAGTGCTCACCATTGTCCCTGGCCTCTTCCCTCTCTTGTCCTTCTGCCAAGTGCCCTACATTCCAACCATCTGGAGTTACTTGCAGGCTGATCTGGTCCCTTAGGCCACTCTCTCCTCAGTCCAGCCTTAAGAGTCAATACTTCCAGAAGACCAGTATGAAACCTTTGTGAAGTCTCTGTTCTTTGCCCTAGACACTGTGCTTGTCGCTTGATTTGTAGCTGTGTAGGTATCTGCCCCCTTGCACCACTGTACATGATTGATAGAAGGGCAAGATGTGCACACGAGTCGCTCGGTACTTGTTGAATAAGTGATGGAAAGGAATGCAAACTGAAGAGAGAATGTGGCCATGATGGGAAGATGGGTTGTTTCTTTGTCTCTTCTTATTCCTTCGTGATTGTTTCCTAATTTTCTTTGCAATACACCTGCTATCTACTCTTTCAGTATTTGCAAAATGGAGATAATGATATCTATCCACTATTAACTATTAACACGTTATTATGTGAATATGTTTAACAGGGTTTAGTGCAGAGAAAGCGTATGGGCTTGTAGTTAGCTGAACTCTGCCCAGAGCCTGCTCCACCTGAATTGGGTGCATGACCTTGGTCAAGGTCTATCTTCTCCCGATGCTCAGCTTCTTTCCTATCTCTAGGGGTTGTGCTTAATTAAGTAAACCAACCAATGTAACCATCAGATTTAGCATAGGAATAAAGTGTTTATGGAAAGTTCCCAACCTGAAAATGGGTTCTATTCCATGAGTTCATGTGTGAGTCAGTTCCCAAGTTCCTTGTAGCTGTCATGACGGTAACCCATTCAGACTTAAGACTAGGCACAGGCAAATGAACAGAAGGGTTAAAAATGACAAAATTGAGGGGTACTTGGGAAAAAAGTGAGTCTTCCTGGGGAAGATGGGGAAGAGATACCCAGCAAGGCACACACAACGGCGACTTTGTCTGCTGAAAATGACGAGAAGAGAGCAGAAAACCCCAGGAGAATCACCTTTGGTTTCACAGATCATCACGTTGCTGAACTCGCTCTCCCCTCCTTCATTGAAGCACTGCATCTTAATGTCGTAGGAGGTCTCTGGCTGCAGGTGGCTGATGGAGTGCCAGTATCTATCCCCTGGGGAAGAGAACAAGAGTCACATGTGGGGATGTGTATCTGGTTTGCTTGGCCCCCAGGGGCAGGCAACCTCAGAAGGGGCTGTGTGTCTGGACTGGTGCCACTGACTGGCACAGGGGTCATGTGGTAGAGGAACATTCAAGGAAATGTTCTAGGTTCCCACTCAAGGTACTGCCGTCCCATCACCATGGGAAGTAAGTATGTGGGTTTATGAACTTGCTGACCCCAAGTGTGTCACGAAGGAGTTAATGATATGGGACACAGATGCTTTGTGTCATACCAGCCCAGGTTTTATATTTTCACCAATGCTGACATGAGACCCCCTTGCCAACAGGGGAAAGTAAATCACACAAAAGTGTTTCTCACCTTCCACCATATCCTTCTTGTAGTCACTATCATTGTCACTGTCTGTGGGTCGATAATAGATATAAAAGCCATGGATTGGAGTGTTGTTGTTACTTGCTGGAATATACTATAGGGAATAGAGAAGAAACGTGTTGACAATGGAGCAGAGAAACCATCAGGTGAGCAGAACCACTGGGGGATGGAACTTTTACCCCAGCCTAGAGTTTAAAATTCACTGGGAGACCCTGGCAGCTATGATGTCCAGTGATATCCCCAATGCTCTCTGGAGAATGCTGTAGAGATCACTTATTACTTTATTTAGCTTGGAGACAAGAAACAAACTGCCATTTCCCCAAAGACTTTAAGTCCCCTCTGAACCTGCCTGGGTACGTGAGGGCGAGTCCCTCAATTCCCAGGTACCCAGATGGAAAAACACTTAAGGGGAGCCAGAAAAGTAGTTCATGTCTGCCTCTGCCCAGAGGAAGCGCAGCCTGTCTTCCCGTTGCAGTCTGTGCAAGGCCACTTACCATCCACTTGAGCATGATGGTGGTCTCATTGACTGCATCAGTGAAGGTGATGTAAGGGCCTGCCACGGGCCTCTCGTATATGCGGCCACTGTAGCCGGATACCACGTAGGGCCGGGAGGGGGCGCTGGGCTCGCTCTCCCCCAGCATGTTCAGAGCCCGGACCCGGAACTTGTAGGAGGTGCCTGGTGAGAGACACTCACTGAACCCAGGAGCTGGGAAACACCTTCCGACTCCCCCACAGCCCATCGGCCCAGACATGGAGAGAATGTTCTCGGCAACCCTTCCCCAAAAGCAGGCCCCAGAGACTCACAGGAACTCCCACCCTCATCAGAAAGGAGCCACGCAAGAGATGGCTCTGGACTCTTAGGGAGAGAGGAAGGCGGGGAGGGCTTGTGGGGCTGAGGTAACGCCACCAAGAGCATCCACGAGTCTAGCAGAAGGTGGAGGACGAGTGAGAAGAACCTCCAAAGCCCCCATTCTCCTCCCAGTGGCTGGGGGGCAGCCGGGGGACCAGGTAGGACAGTGGCCGGGCCCCTACCTTTCTCTAGGCCTGTGATCTCCACTGAGAGCAGGGAGGGAGGGATGGCACTGGTGGCCAGAATCCAGTCCCCCACTTTCTTTAGCTTCTTGTACTCCACACGGAAGGACTGGATCGGGAAGCCGCCATTCCCACGGGGAATCCAGGTCACGTATACGGACGTCTCAGAGGCCATGGAGATAGTGGGCCTGTCTGGAGCTTCTGGGGCTGAGGGAACCCAGATATGAAGGCAGAAGAAAGCAGGAGGCAGGGACGTGATTAGAACACGGTTATGTTGCAACTGGACTTGGCCTGTTCCTCGCAGGGGCCTGCTCCTCCCCATAGCCCTCCATTCCCTGTTGGCTGCATCAGATCTCCCTAGGGCTACCTGGGTTCCCCTCTCCCAGGAGGAGCAGTCAAGCTAAGACCTCTAAAAGCTATACTTTTGTAATGTCAGAGGACCATGGGCCAGCTACTCTCCCCTCCACTCTCTCTGGGCCCACAGGGTCAGCAACCCATGTCAGCCTCCAGTGTTTTTATTTGGAAAGCTCCCATCTATAGTTCCTCATTGTGGTTAACTGGGGAGATGCCAGGAAAATGTCATAAGGACTTCCGGACCCACAGAAACAAGATCCCATTCAACCTGCAGAGGTGAGCCTTGCAGCAGTAGACCTGGTTCTCGTTTTGACTGCTCATCACCCCTGCACCCGGGGTTGCTGGGGGCTTACGGGAGAGGCGGCCATGGTCTGGCTGGCTGCTGCTCTGGAGGCTGGCTCCAGGGTCATCTCTCTGGATCTGCTGCTCCTTGCTGGCCAGGATTTCAGGTTTGGGCCGCCGTCCTGGGTAGAAGTGGGTTGAGATCAGCAAGGTGGAGAGTGTGTGTTAGGTCTCCGTTTTCCACAGAGTCCTTTCTGCCTGAGGTCTGATAAGGTGATGCAAAAAACACAGGACACTGGAAGTGTGGTCTGATCCCCAGCTCAGTCTGACTGCCATGGTATTGCATCTGGCCCCCGTGTGAGGGGGCGGGGTAGGGGATGCCAGAGAGGCTGGCTGGTGGCTCTCCTGCTGAGCAGTGGGACTTCGGCCTGGGCACACAAACCACAGGGAGACAGTAACTCTAAGAGAGATTACTTTTAAGGTAAATGACTGGGACGAGGTGAGCAAGGCTTCCCAGCTGGGCCTGGTAGGGTTTGCTCAGGCCCATGGAAACCCCGAGCTGGGAGAAAAGATTGACTCTTACCAGTTCGGAAGGTGACCATGGCCGTCTGGCCTTCGCCTGCACAGTTGTAAGCTGCCATCTCCACTTCATACAAGCTCCCAGGGTCAAGTCTCGTGAGGGTCAGGCGGTGCTGGCTGGCTGGAATGCCAGAGATAGTCCAATCATCAGATGAGTTTGTGACCTGCTGGAGAAAGTGGCTGGTGTCAGGACCTGCACCTCAGCCTGGAGCTACAGGTGGGCTGTGGGTTGCAAGGAAAGTGGAACTGAGCCCAGGAAGGGCAGAAAGAGGGAAAGGCGAATGGGCCAGACTGGGGACGGGGGGTGCTGCAGAGCGCAGACTGGTCCTGCTGGCTCCTGGACATCCATCCTCTCTGGGACAGTGAACTCAGGCTTCCTGATCTCTCAGCTAATGGCCCCATCAAAGAAAACCCAGAGGGGAAGGTCAAAAGGCCTGACTGATATTGCTGAGAATTTCTCCAAAGACTTCTCTCTCCTGAAAAGCTCCACATTTACTTTCTTTCTCCTTGCTCTCCTAGAAGGAACCAAACATAGTTCCTGCAGTTTATATTCTAATGAGATGAGAATGGCGATAAAAATAGCAGCACCAGTAGAAACGGCCACTCTTGCCAAGTGTTTACTATGTGCTAGGCATTAAGCACTTAATATGCACTACAAAGTGCTTTCATGACAATAGCTCAAGAGACTGGTGTTAATATTCTCACTTAACAAATGAGGAGACTAAGACTTAGATGAGTAATCTGCCTAATATCACATAGCTAGTGAGCTCAGAAACCACGAGAGCACGCTCATAATTGTAACATATCCTAGAAAGAAAAAGAATCTGGGAGCCAGAAAATCCTGAGTTCGAATCCTCATTCTGTTTCTTACCAGCTGCATAACCTAAAGCAACTTCCCTAACCTCTCTGATCCCCAAGCTTTTCCTTTGTAAAACAAGGCAAATAAAATCTCTCAGATTATTCTGATTAGGTGATTTATGTAGTGTTGAGCTTTGAACTTGGCTCACAGCAGGTTCCCAATAAATGCCCCTCTCCTGACTGCCCCATATCCTTCACTCCGTGAGGTCTCTGCCATTTCAACCCTAGTTTTTCTGCTCCCGCCCTCAGTCCTTGCTTAGAACTTAAAAACTGTGGATGAATTGTAATGACTATGGATTAATGTTAATGGTTTCAGATCCCCAGCTCTTTAAAAACAATAAAGGAGCTCCAGGCTTCCCAACAGGCAATGCTGAGACAGGCTACTTCCTCTCACCCACCCTACTTTTCAGGACAAAAGACTTAACTGCCAACTGTGCACATCTCAGAGAGCCTGCTGGAACCTGAAGCTATGGTTTGCTGAAGGAACTAAACAGCTGGTAGGAAAGCTCTTAACCCCAAGCAGAATATTCCCAAGTAGAACAAAACCTGCTATTCAAGGGACTGGACGGTCTGGGCTCATTAATGTCAGGCTTCCAGGATTTGTTCCAAGGGGAGAAGTTTTTACAAACTGAGAATCCCCAGTGGTGCTGGAAACCCAAACACAGTAGCCCAGGCTCTGCAGATGTACCAGGAAATGAAACTTGCTTCACTGTGTGAAAAAGTGAAAATGAGCTAAATGATTCCTAGTCTCCAGCAAGAGAAGGAGGCTGAAAAAACAACACAAATGCTGTTTTGATTCCCAAATCCTTTCTTATGTGATGATCTTTAAGACATGTTAGTTCCTCAAGAAAGGACACCGCTTTCAAGACATAATTTCTGCCTTGGCAATGTCCACCAAATAGCTCCAAGGGCCCCACAGTCCAGGTCCTAATAAAAGCCAGCCCAGCGGGGGATACTGTCCTCTTATTTCCCTTCTGTCCCTTCTCCCTCAGCTCTCCCAGTGCTGGCCTCACACTTCCACTGGGCTCAGAAATGAAAATAAGAAATGGAACGGTAATTAGTCACCGTCACACACACTGAGACAGTAGACGCGGCCTCAGCCTGGCATTTCCGGATCACCACGCATGGCCTTTGCCAGCCTGCCTCTTGCTGAGGCAGTTTCGTGGCCACCTATTGGCCTGAAAAATATTATTCTTGCTCTCATGCTGGTTCTTGTCTCCTGGGGACCATGAGCATTTGGCCTGCCCTGATCTTTGTCTACAACTCTGAGATGGAGGTGTCCAGTTACACAAGGAAATAAAGATTGAGACCAGCCTTGCCCCATAACCTGAGCTAAACAATGCTGCTTTTTGTTAAAAAGTTATTCACCCCCTTTGCTGGCTGGTGTGAAGACGCCAGAAAGCCAAGGTTAAAGAGAACTGCCCCACCCTGGCCCACACTTAGGAGGCAGCATTGCCCTAGGTGTCTTTCTGACAAACCCAACATCTCTGTGGACTTGTCCTGACCCAAGGTCTCCTCGGAGAGCAAGAAAGGGGAAGAACAGAATGAGAGGGGCCGCCAGGGTCCAGAGCAGGGGAAAGGGCTTCTGCACAGCCAGCATTTTCTGCAGTGGGAGGCTAGTTTTGTTTGTTTTCTGGAGGAGGAAGATGAGTTGATGAATGCTTTTTGTTCCACATGCATATATTTTCCAAATTTCCTTCTAAGTGCACATAGTACTTTTATAAGCAAAATATTATGACTACGAAATAAAATTATTACTTATCAAATGAGATTTTTAAAAATTTATTTAAGAACAGTAATTGTCTACTGTCTAGTGGCCTTAGAAAGAAAACAGCATGCACCTGGGATGAACGGAAACGTTTTTCAAGGGCATTTTTCTACAGGGAACTTCATGTCCTTCCTCCTTGAAGGGTAACAGCCAATGTGAGCAAAGCCTTGAACACGGGTGGCAGCCTGGGGGCCCTGTCCTGCCTCACAGGACAAACTAACTGTCCAAGAGGAAAGGCTGGTTCGGCTCTGTCCCATACCCTGTGAGAGCCAGAGAGTTCTTCTCTGACAGCTCCCAAAACATTCACCCAGACAGACGCCCTCTGTCAAAGAGAAATAGTTAAGGTCTGAACAACGTGATGTGTTTTCAACTCAAACGCCTGCTTGTCAAACCTGATCCATGATGAATCTTAAGAACTGAGGGGGTATTTTACAGCCCTCAGAGAAAATTCTTGTTCACAAATATTTGTTTTCCTGGCTGTAGAGCTAGCTTGCCATGCCAGAGTTCCTGCAGGTATGTACTCAGGGCTTACTTTGCTTAAAAAACAAAACAAAACAACATCAACAAATGACAGAGGGAAGGACGGGTGATGGTTAACAGGGAGACTATTATTTCTCCTCTGGGACTAGAAGCTGGTGGTGTCGGCTTCTGGGAAATCAGTGCATGGAGCTCAGACCTGAAGGCAAACACATGGCTTTTTTCTGGGCTGCTTAGGGTCCCAAATGCCCAACACAACCTGATTTCTGGGAGGAGAAAGAAAGTTGTGCTCGGCAGTGGGAGTTGCTGGTCCAGGCCTCAGGAGCTCAGTGGGAGATGGCCAGCAGGCAGAGACCCCCTGCCCAGCCTGAGAGGAGGTGGGGATCACGCCAGGCAGCATACCTTGCGGTGTTTCACCACATAGTACAGGATGGGTGCCCGGCTGCCACCCTCGTGCCGAGGCCGCCACACAAGCTCGTATGAGTCACTCTTAGAGGTCCGGGGTGAGCTGAGGATGATGGGTGCCTCGGCAGGAGCCACCTGCCCCTTCTCTCCAGGGCACTGTAGGGAAGCTGGCTGCATGGATGTCAGAGGCTTTGGGAGACCTGAGTGCCCCCTCAGCATCTGGTCAGGGCTTCTGGGTCTGGAGGGTGGCATGGGAGGTGTAGCGGTGTCCAGTTTAGCATCCCGCCATGGCCTCGGGGTTGTGCCTGGAAGACCAAGTAGAAAATAAATACAAGGGAAGAACGAGGGTGTCAGTACCCCCTGGTCACCTGCCGAGCAGTTGCCCACCCCTCCCCGGGAGAAAAAGGAGAAGACCTGCTGGGACAGGAAGAGCCCCAGCTCAGGACCTGACATGAACATCAGTCCACTCAACACACAGCCAGGCTCTGCGGGAAGAGAGAGGGTCACGTCCCTGCCCTGCAGGAGGGAAAGCCCACGCCCAGGCTTCTCGCCATGGCATAGGCGTGGCAGACAAGCATCTCTGCAACCTGCTTGTTTTCCTGAGCCTACACACTAGCCTCGTCTTAAGCGAACTATCTCCTGAGGTGCAAGAACCCTGTGCCCTCTTTCTCATGTCTAATGCTGGGAATGGGGGCATGTCCCTTCACTGTGGGATCTTAACACCATGGCACGACAGGGGCCTTTTCCGGCTCCACTGCATTGACTGAGAAATGAGAGCTGTGAAGCCAACTGTAAATGCCCCCTGAGAACCTGAGAGGACAGGAGAGGCGGCTCTTACTCCAGGAAGCCTCCACGGACTCTGCCAACCAACACTAAATTTTCCTATACTTGACCTCCTGCACCACAGGAAGTCGGCATCTGATAACGTTGATTCAACATTTCATTATTTGTCATCGTATTTTTCTGTTTATTTCCTTGAAAAATTTTATCTCCTCCATGAGAAAATTCTTGAGGGTAGAGTGTTACGTTCCTCGGCATCTCCCACGTTACCTAGCCCAGTGCCGAGTACACAATAACTGCTAGATCGGTATGAGTGTCAATGAAAATGAAGCCAGCCGAGAAGGACACACTTGCTTTTCTTTACTCCAGCACAGTGGCTGTCAGATTGGGTTCCATGGAACCCTGTGAACCCAAATTCTGCAAAATAATTAAAATGAGTTTTTAAAATAAAATAGTTAAATGGTTCATTTTCACCAGTGAAAATCTGCACTTCCGACTTTTTAGTAAGTTCATGTAAATGTGAACTTACAACTAAAAGCCACTTTTATCTATTTTCTATATTGGGGTTCTATTTTGGATTTCATTTGAGCATACACAGCTGGAGTCTCAGCCCTTGGGCTGCACTTGCCTGGCCTGGCGGTCCTCAGCTGGACCACCGCATGGGCGCTCCCAACTTCATTCTCGGCCATACACTGGTAGACGCCTTCATCTTCAGGCCCCACACTGACCACTCGCAGGGCCCTACGGGTCAGTCGGAGGCGCTGGCTGGAGGTGAGGGGCACAGCATTCCTCAGCCACAGCACGGAGGGTGGGGGGTTCCCGCGCACCTCACAGGTGAGCTTGGCGCTCTGGCCCCACGGGATGACCAGCTGGGACAGCTCCACAGTGACTTCGGGGGGTTCTGCCGAGAAACCAGAGCAGGGATTAGAGAGGCTAAATCTTCCCATCCAGGGCCAGACAGGCTGGGGAGGGAGCTGCAGTCAGGAGAGGTCCCAAGTCTCTTCCATCAGAGTCATGCCAGGAAAGGCCAAAAAGAGAGCTGCCAGGCCCTTACACCCTAGTCCCTGGGATCCAGGGGTCTCTGCCTCTCTCAGTACTCCTCCATCACTCGTTTGGCATGTGACCACTCACAAGGCATGTGACCCTTTATCGGTCTGCGGTTTTGAGATTCTAGAAAGGTTATGCAGGCCAAAGAGAAGGCAAAGGAGGAGAAGGTCTGCGGAAGACACTCACCGAACACCTGGACGTTGTAGAGGATGACTGCTGCCCCAGGCTCTCCTACCCCGTTGTCAGCCATGCAGCGGTATGTCCCCGAGTCCTCCTCACTGGTGGTGTCAATGAGGAGGTTGCTCAGCAGGAAGCGCGTCTTGTTGTAGCCGGCCACACTGGACCCATCCTTGGCCCAGGTAACTCGTGGGGGTGGGATCCCACTAGCCACACACTCCAAAATGAGACTCTGGCCTTTGGTAACAATGATGGTCTGTGCCTCTGGGGGGTAGATGATGCGGGCAGCCTCGGCGGTGGAGCCTGCGGGGGTGAGGAGGGGAAGGACAATGCATGAGACAAGGACTTGGTGCAGAGGTTCCCCTCCGCCCCACCTCAGGTGGCCCGGCCTCAGGAGGCAGGCCCAGAAGGCATGGATTTGTAATGAAACAGCCTTTAGGAGCTTATGACCTATGATAAGTGGGGTAAGTTACTTAACTCCCCTGGGCCTTGGTTTCCTTATGGGAGACAAGGATCTCCTGCAGGGAGCTGTTATGTTAAGAAATGAGATAGCAGTGGAATAGCATCCTGGACACGGCACATGTATGGGTAACGATGTGTGCTGGCCAAGAGAGAAAGATGAAGGGGGCGGACAGAGAAACAACTTACATGGTGGAGGTGATTTTCCTCACTTGAATTCAGTAAATGAAGTCTAAGACCAAGGATGAGATGGGATACAGTGTCCCCCAAACCCCACCCATGGGTCTCAGTACCCAGGTGTCTCCCACTGCATAAGCATCTCACAGTAAGCATCTTGCTGAGCTGAGCAGGACCTATGGTTTAAACCTATGGTTTAAAGATGTGCATTTCTCAAACTGCGAGGTCCTCCAAAGCAAATAAACTACCTCACTGGGTGCTCAGCTGAGGAAACAGCCATCTTTTTTTCAATCTGGGGGGAGAGACCACATAGAATTTATTGAATGGCATGCTGCTCTCCATGTGCCCCCTTCCTCAGTGACCTTCATAGAACCTATTGACTATGTGTGATTTTGCTTCATGTGCCAACCAGGGGCAGATAAGGTTTTATAAGAACCTGAAAGTCATATAACTTGGGAGGTCTTCTCTAAGAAAAAATACCCACAAAATTATAGATACAAAATTAGGCGAGTGAGCTTTGCTTCATTAACTTTATGGTAAATACACCTCTGGTGCCAACTTTAGAACCTAACTCCAGGTAAGATGTCATTTTACTGGACACGCAGGGAGCCCAGAAAACTGTCTGGCACGTGGGAGGTGCTCAGCAAAGGTAGCTGCTGTTTTCACGTAAACAGGGAGTGTGTGGGCCTCCATGGATTTTCATCAGAGGGAGGCGTTGGGCACCCTTCAGCAGTGCAGACAGCGTGGACACAGCCTGGCGTCATAAAAGGAAGGCCTGGTGGCCTCATCTAGGCACCAACGCACCATCATCTTTTTCTGTGCATATGCTGTCAGGGGCTTAGTGCCACGTATTCCAACTGATCCCCGACTATGAAAGTAACACAGTGAAGGAAAGCTCTCAATAGGCAAGAAGAAGGGGATGTCCCCCACAGTGCTCTGATGTGACCAGGAAGCATAGCCACCTCCTTGTGTCAGGCTGGAGGGCTGTGAGGGGCTGGCACTTGGGCTGGCTGGAGAAGAACCAGCCACATGTGAATCTAGTCCTCAATGTCCTATTGGCCTGAGTCCAGCGACCCTCACCCCAACCTTGGAGAAAAACTGTGGGATGGGGCACCCCTCAGGCCCCGCCCCCTCCATCAGGGAGCCCGTGACTCTTACGGCGCACGCGCAGCCGATCACTGGAGCCCGCGGTTTTCACTTCCTGGGTCACTGGGTTGTAGGCGGCGCACTTGTACATCCCCTCGTCCTCCTGGCTGGCGTTCACAATCTGGAGGTTTCCTGATGGCATGATCAGGTAGTTATCTGAAGAAAAGGACAAGTGGGGAACATGGGATGATTTTGGGCCTAGAGGACTGTACCTGACAGCTCTCGCAAAGGTAGCGGGGGCAGGCAGGGCAGGAGCCAGGGGCTGCTCACCTGAGTCCCAATAAGCCCAAACCAAAAATGCTGTTCTCCCCAGAGGGACAGAAGTGCCAGGTAATGAAACTAATGGACCAGCTAAGAAACCAGCTGGCTGACTAACCCCATCTTGTTAGTACATAGGTCTGTGGAAGAGCATTTCATACTTTCCAGAGAGCTGGGTAGGGTGGAAAGAGCAGGATTTGGGATCAGTCAGACCTGGACTCAAGCTATGGATCTGCCCTGTACTAACAGATCTTGGACAAGGTAATTAACTTTGCAGAACTTGTTTCCTCATTTCTAAAATGGCAACCTGTGCTGCCTCTGAGCCACTGTAAGGATTGAGGGCCTGTGCTGCATATGTGGGACATAATCATTCACACAAGCCACCAGGAGAGAGGGAATTTGACTTTAGAACTTCCCATCGGTCTCCGTCATGGGCACAGCTTTGAGCTACCTCCCGACTGAATTTCTGCAACCAGGGATGAATATTCTAAGCCCCAATTACTGCCCTCTCCATGGATGCCACTGAATCCCTCTTCATCACTGGCCTGCTAGGCTGTATCTGCTCCTAGACCAGGGGTGCCAGGAGGGTGGTGCCCCAGGGCTGTGTTCAACTTCTTTCAATAGGAGACAGATTCACAGCTGCTGGACATCTCAGTAACTGAACATTCTGGTAGCCTGCCTTGGGAGTCATGGTGTCCCCCTGTACTCTGGGCTCATTGAGCCTGGTGCCTGCCTGCCACTGGGCTGCCCTAGGTTTGAGCTGCTTAGGTAAATGCCAGATGGAATGGGAAAAGCCCTTGACCCTTGTGGGATGGGCAAATCTCCTCTAGGAGATACTGCCAGGCTTCTTCTGGGGACAGTAGGGATCAATGCTCTTCTCTCAGTTTCCACTTATTTCTTAGGGGTGGGATTAGGGTTTTTACCCTTTCAAAAAATTCTTTTCTGTATTTTCTATATGAACACATATTTCTTTCATAACCAGAAAAAGCAAATAAAAATATTTTAAAATCTATAGGATATTGTAAAAGGTAACATTTTAAGCTGTGAGGTCCAGTCAGGTAGGGTCTACATAGGTTTGAGTGCAGGGTCAGCTGTGGATGAAGCTGACTTCGTCTCAAGAGAAATCCCCCCTTTCTGCTGGAACTCTGTGGACTAAAGCTTGGCCTCTCCTGGACCAGCTGTCGTGTCCACTGTGGCCTGAGCAGGAAGCTGTGATAGCTGAGATAGCTGCATTACCAGGAAAATGGAGAGAGGGGAAAACTCAACTTCCATTAAAAAGGATACTCTGCTGTGTGGGAATGAGCTCCACCTCCCACCAGGGAACCCCACAGCTGCAGGAATGGCTGGGTTTGTCAGACAGCTGTCCTGTGTGTGCCTCGGGGCCAGGGACTCACAAGTGGAGAGGATCTGGAACCCTGTACTGAGAGGCCTGATCAAATGGAGGCAGCTCAGCAACATCTTCCAGGGCCTCAAAAGATGAAGAAATTCCTCATGACAGGACAGAAGACCTCCATAATAATCCCTTTAGAATCCTATGGCCTAAATATCAAGGTCAAAGACGGCTAATCAACATGAAGAAGGGGCTGTCAGATGTTGATGTGGGGTTGGGAAGCAGTGCTTGGAGGCAGCCAGCTTCCCTCCTGGCCTTGGGCTCTGGGCTCCTGCTTGCTCACTCACCTCTGGATGCCTCCAGCCACTCTTGTTTGACACTGTATCGGACCTGGGCTTTTGGGTGACTCTCAGGAAGGTGGCAGGCAATGACTGCTGTGTTCCCCTCATCTACTTCAATCACATGCTGCACATCTAACTTGAAGTCCTGGAGATCTGTAGAGAGGAGGGAAGGTGCTGGTTGGGCCTCAATGGGGGAGGCATGCAGTGTTTCCAGGTGACTTGTGTCTTGGGTGTCTTTAGTCATAATAAACGGCTGTAGAACCTCACATACTGGGGGCTCTGTGGGGGTCCTCTGAGTCCTTTTTCTAGCCTTCGTCATCTATGAGAGTATATAAAATGGAATGTGTGGCTTTCATCACTGCATGGGAGTTGCGGGGGTAGGGAGTGGATGTATATGTAAGCTGCGGGGGTAGGGAGTAGATGTAGAGCAGTAGTCCCCAACCTTTTTGGCACCAGAGACCGGTGCACCTATGAGAATCTAATGCCTGATGATCTGAGGTGGAGCTGAGGTGGTGATGCTAGCACAGGGAAGCGGCTGCAAATACAGATGAAGCTTTGCTCGCTCACCCACCACTCATCTTCTGCTGTGTGGCCTGGTTCCTAACAGGCCACGGTCCAGGTCTGTGGCCTGGAGACTGGGGACTCTTGATGGAGAGAATTCCATCAGGAGGTGCCTGTGATACAGACCAGCCTCTTCTATTACACTGAGACATGGGGGTTAGTTGGCTAGGCCCATTGGCCCTACTGAACCTGTCTGAAAACAGGACATGGTCAAGGTATAAATTTTCTGGCACGGCTCAACTAAAGGAATCTGAAGAGAACAATGAAAGAGAACGCTGATGTCTTTTCTCTAGTTTAGTCAATAACAGCCTCCCTTGGTTCTTTTTAGACATCCACAGTGAAAAGTGAGAGGCCCAAGATACCATTCAATTGCCAACCATGGTTATAACCAGAAGGCTGATTCCTGCTACCCAAGAGCTATACTCCATGTCATGGATAATCCTTTCTCAGGGCTGGAGTGGGGATCTGTGGATGCCGTAAGGGTTTTCAAAGGCAAAGAGGGATCTCCCTGGTGTGGCTTAATGGCAGTGGATGATGGCGGAGCTGAGGGTCTCTGGAAGCATGGTAGCCATCTTTCCAGGCTTGGCGTGGTGTCAGGAAGACTGGGATCTAAACTGGGAGAGGATGGACATCCATCTGGAAAGAAAGCAGGATGTTTCCCAAACAATCCAACAGTCCAAACAACAACACTCTCTTTGTAGGAGCCAAACCACTGATGTTGCTGAACAAAATGGGCCATTTGTGCAACAAAACGATATTCCAAATTTGGTTCAAGAATTACAGCTAAATTTAACTTGAGAGGAAGTAAAACTAATGGAAAGTAAGATAAGGGAGATGAAAACATTTACCCACTCTCTTCATAAAGGTACTTAGAAAATACCCTGGAGGCGATCTCACTGAATGCTGACTGCATCAAATTTTGCTCAGCAACTGAGAACTGATACCATCAGAGCTTGTGATTCCACTACAAGCCCCCACCTGCCTGTGTTATTTCCACTGGAGACCCAGAGAAGGCAACAAGAGCAGGGATGGGGCGGGGGAGGTCAGGTTTATCACAGAAGAGATGATTACCAAAAACAAACTACTGTCACCAAAGGAGAGCCTGGTGAAGGAGGCACTCAGTGAGGTCATGAGGTTCTCACTTAATGGACTTTCCAGAAGCTCTCAGTCAAGCCAAGCAGAAGAGCCCTTTTGTTTCTATGAAAGGATCATTGTCCCTTTGATTACGGTATCAGACTGTGAACTTTTTAGGGGAAGGGACCAAATCTCCTTCATATCTATGTTTTCTAAACCTTACCCAGGGCCTGGCCCAAGTAAAGGCTCAGTAAATGTTGAATGACTGAATGAATGTCTTGGAGCTGGGCCTCTCAGTCAGGTACAAGATGCCCAGTTATGTTGCCTGCTAACTCAAATTTCCTAGTTGAGTTTGGTCTACATCATGATCTCAAGGATAAGGGCCTAGCACAATACATTTTCTTCAAACCTTTTATCTAAGTGTGGCTATTTTGAAAATAGAATGTTTTGAGAATGTTACTTTCAGAGTCATAGGAAAAAGGTAAAATAGGTTTAATAAATGTGGAGTAAGAAATACATGCTGTTCATGGAGTGGTCTGGCAAAAATGACGGATTGATTACCAATTCATTTTTATTGCCCCATTTCACTTTCCAGGATGACCAAGTGGTGCCTGTGGGTCAATGTGAGATCTCTCATGGATTCCTTTGGGTGACCGTAGGGCCTAAGGGGCTTTTAAAGAATTTTCTTGTCATTAATTTTGCATGTGTGATATCTGACCCTAACTAAATGATAAAAATTTCTAATAGGCAGCCTATTAATTTTGCACTCCATACCCCCAACCCAAGCCCCACTGCCTGGTATTCAGGATATAGCAAATGCTTTCTAAATCCTGTTGAATGAATAGTTTGGAAGGCTGAGACCAAGACCAGCTTCATGGGTGTGCAACCTGTGCAGCTGCACAGGGCCCCTTGCTTGGAAGGGGCCATTGCTTGGTTTCATGCTTTGTTGTCACCATCCTGAAATTCTTAACATTTAAACCCTGCATTTTCATTTTGCACTGGGCCCCACAAATTACACAGCCTGGTCCTGGCGGAGCCTCTCAGCCAAATCATTACATGCATTTTCTCTCAGAAGGAAGATATGGACTGTGGGAAAGGGTGGATTGCCTGTGCTCAACATGTAGCTAAATATTGCTAACTGCTTTCAAAAGCAATTCACTTAAACATCGCAAAGGCTTTAATCCCCTCAGCACAGTGCACACTGTACCTGCCAAGTCAGGAGGCTCAGCGCAAAGCTCAAGGGCATCTGGAAAATTCCTCCATCACTGAGAAGCACTCTTTTCGATGGTCCAATGAATCTAAAAGTACACTACCATGAGGGTTTTTTTTTTCCATCCTCCCCCTTTTCTTTGCCTCATTCCAAGGAAATTTGCCTCGAGCGAGAATACATTTAAACCTAACAGAACATTTTGCAAGAGCGATATGAGCAACCAGAAGGACTTTAGCATCAGAATGCCATCTCTATCTTAACGGCCCTGGGCTCCTGCCCTGTAGTAACTGACAGCTTATCCAGGCAGGGAGCATGCACTCCTCCAGGCACCCACCTTACCCACCCAATACTAGAAACATCGTGCCCCCATAAGCCCTTCACGGCTCCTTCTGCACTGACAACTGTTGGGCTAGACACAGAAGGCTGTGCAGTAGAGGAGGCACAAAGCTGGGCACCGGTCAGCCATGTGGCCAGACAGTCCCTCTCCTCTGTTGTGATGCCAACATGTGCACAACAGCCCATGCAGGCAGGACCAAGGACACCCCAGCTGGGCACCCGGCTCCCCATAAGGGCCGACTGGCAGGCGAGCCTTCCTGGCTTCAAAACAAATAATTAGCAGTTTGGTCCTTGGCCCTGTCCCCTCCTTGTGTCGCCTAAGCTTAAGCCTTAGCTTTTGCTTCACTAGACAAATACTCCCAATTTGGCTGCTGGAGCAAAAGTTGAGTTTCACTAAGGGATCAAAGGCAGAGTAATGAAGTGATTTGAAAATCAGAGTACCTCCTTTTCTACTGTTTTTAGGCAGGAAGGAGGCCAGGGAGGGGTGGAGACTTCATGATCAATAACAGCCTCATCCGCCATCAGGAGAGGCAGATGCAGAGAGATTCAGTTGGCCGCATGTGAAGGAAACCAGCCTGTTCCCAGGCCTCTTTGTCTGCAAAGGCGGTTTCCTGGCCAGTTCCTGGGCTGCTCAGGGAGCCTCAGTGGGAATCAGGGGCGGGCCTTTCAGTTACAAATGGGGTTAGCAGTCCCCGATGTAGAATGATGGATCAAGTTTCATGGGGAAATGGTTTGACAGGACACCTGCCCTGGCCTGTTGGCTGGTGTGTTTGAGAAATCCATTAGCAGAATGTTTTTGCAGCTTTAATCCTCTTACCTTCTCTCAGACCCCTCTTATACCCTCTCTTTGTGTATTCTTCCAGTTATTTTATTAACTTGTCTCTACTAATCAAATCCCAATAGGATCGCTCTTGATTCTCAGCTGTTGGTGGGTCAAAAGCCCTGCTCACTGGCACCATCTTGGAGTTTACTGACATTCCTTCTCAAAGTACTTTGTGCTTCCTAAGAAAGCTCATAATAGTTCAGGATCAAAACAGAACCCGGCTCAATTTCTTAAGGGAACACATATCTTTTGATATATCATTTCCATAGGACCTTGGATACATAGTATACAGGGATTTGTTCAGACACAAATCATGTGATGTATTCTATGTTTCTTCTTCACATTTATAAGATCCATCAGGCACCTACCTTCTTGGCCAGGTGGGGAAAAAGGCAAGTAAAAGACATTTAGAAGCATGTGAGTGTTGCTGCCATCACCAAGATCACATGCAACACTACAAATTGGTAAGTTTTCTCTTGAGCCCCTTTTGAATTTCTTACCACCTTCTAGCCTCAAAACTTTCTTTATTTAATAAAAGGCTCAGTAGAGCTATGAACTAAATTACAAACTTTGGTGTATGTTTATGCATTCTCTTAACGTAAGATTGTGAAATCTTAATTATAGGCCCATTCCCCCGATTTTCATAGAATTTACACATCCAGTTACAGGGTGCATTGTACTTTAGCAGAATGCCCCCAGTGTAATCTATAAATTTAATCACATTCAAGGCGATTTCTCATTCCAACCTCTTCTCTTGAGTCCTCACTTAGGCTGTAAATCAAAGTTTAATTGTGTTTAAGTAAGACAGCACGTTTGGCTGGAGGCTGCATTGAGTTACCACATCCCCATCTCCATGAGCTCAGCTGAATGCTTAAAAAAAAACTGGCTTTCTACCCATCCAGGCATTTCTCACATATAGACCATCCTGTCCTCCCCTCCTGTCTGTTCTCAGGAATCACAAGACAAGTCTGCACTCACCTGCTGAGGTCTGGATGGGATCCACCAAATTGTGGGGACACAGTAGTGGGCTCCCTTGGCAATACTGCCGGGATGGCTCAGTAGCCTCACTGCCATCAGCAGGTTTCTGGGCTGATTGATAATTCTACTCACTACCTCTCATGGCATCCAGGTCTCAACTTGTCCTTCTGGTGGCTTGCTGCATCTATGGCTAATGTTACAAAGGACAGAAAGACTTTGCTCTAATGGAGCACTCCTCAGTGGCATGTTGATCCCGTAGCCCTTCCCTGCATCTTAGTTCCTTTTTGAAAGATGGCAGAGGTACAAGGGGAGCAAAGTTCCTAAGAACCTTTTCTGGCAGAGCCCGTGGCTCACTACAGATGGACTTGGAGCCAGAGAAGGTGAAGCGTCCTTGGCACTGCCGACCTATGTGGCCTCTTGCAGTGCAGAGGTTCTCCTTTGCCCCATACTGCTTCACCAATGGGCAGAGAATCACCACACTGCTCTCCACCACAAAATCACCTGAGGAACCATGGCTTGGCATGACCTCGAGATTAGTCCTCTGAAATAAAGTGCTCTGCAAGCGAATCAATTACAGAAGTGGAATGAAGTCTGGAACTTTATGGTGCTTTCATTAGGTCAGAACCCCTGGCGCCTGGTGAGTGGATGGGGTTTGCTGTGGGATGTGCAAGCATCTCAGAAACCGCTCAGTCTGGGTAGTGAGTAAGCCTTTTGCCAGACTGTAGCCCTGGCACACAGATCACTGAAACCAAACCCAACTGTAGCCCACAAAACTGGGCAAAATCAAGATATTCTGTAGTCAGCGTTCAGCACTATACCATCCCTCCAGGTAGCACTGATTCATTCATTCAGCCAGCTAGTAGCTGAAGAATACTCTATTATGCCAGGCATTGCAGAAGATACCAAGAAGACAAAGACATTGATCCTAATCACCAGGCGCTTTAGACTAATAGACAAGACAGATAAAAACAGCACATAACAATTCAGAAGAGTCCTCAAACATAGTCCCTACCATCTCCACCAGCATTCCACCCTATGTCAGGTCACTTCGATCTCCAGAGAAATGTAGAAAGGGAGTTGGCAGAGTGAGTACTGCTCCTTCCTTCGCAGGCAGGGAGAGTGGGTAAATATGTTTGCTCTCTTTGGGATTTTTTTCTGCCTGTTCAATTGCACAAGTAATTTTGGCTCCAAAACTCTCTCCTGACAGCCATGGAAACATGACATAAAATTTCTCAAACATACTTTCTGATGAAAACAAGGCACACTCTCTTTTATTTCAATAATAATAATAAAAAAGTTTCCATGGGGAAAAAAACTTTCGCAGATGCCAAACACATTACTTGTTAAATCTTGTGTTTCTTTCTTTTCCTTTGAGTTAAGGTAGGGTTTGTACCAAAATTTGAGAAGTGGTAGAAAGCTGAGGATGAGAAGAGATTAAATAGCCAGGGAGATGCGGGCAAAAGATCAAAGTCATGACAAGAGGTGGGCAGGAGAGGAGACAGGGCATGAAGAGAGGAGTGTGAGAGGAAAAAGGAGGAAAAATAAAAATAACCTAGTTTGCAATGTCAGTAAATCGCTATAAAGTGGCCTTGTGCTTCAGGAATTTCTTGGCTTGAACCAATTAAGATATTAAAAAAAAAAAAGACATAAGAAGAAAATGAGAAGTGTGATTAATCCTTGAAGACCAATCAAGGATGGGAGCCATGTCTCCACTGAGTCTGGCAGCCAGATGACCAGAGAAGATGTCTGTAGACCATCTCGTTTATCTGACTTCAGTACTGCTATGAGGTAGGGCTGATTAGCAGAACTGAGGAGTTGCTTTTGGACCAGATGAAGGAATGAAATGGTTTGAAAAAATACACTGAAGAAAGAAAGAAGGAAAAAAAAGATTTACTTGCCAGCAACCCACATCACACATATTTTTCTGATCAACCCAATATAAACTATAAACTTTAGCAATGGGAAAATTAATGTGAATCCTGGTGGTCTGGACTCATCAGAGCCAGAGCTGGATCCTGGCACAATCTCTGGCAGCCAGGCAGCTTGTACAGGAAGAGAGAGAGGAGAGAAAAGGGAGGCCAAGGCGCTCAGAGGAAGAATGGAGATGAGTACTTCAGCACGCCCTTAAAAACTGAATTGGGAGAGGCAGGGCACCATCCCAAGGCCAGTGGGCCCACAGGGATTCCCGCTTTTCTGCTCACACAAGTGGGAACTATGTATTCTTAAAGCAGTGGTGGCTACCGATGCCATCCACCCACCGTCTCTGACAGTGTCCCCCTGAGGTGTCTGTTAGGACATGGAGCCACCTTTACTGGCATCTCCTTCCAAAAGTTCCAAAGGTTCCAAAGCTTTCTCTGAACATCTCAGTTTCTTTTAAGGAGCCTTTTATGCTTCTCACATCCATCAGTTTTTCTAAACCCTTCCTGAATCTCTTCGTATCTTTAACCTGTTTATGTCCCGAGCTCTTTCTTCGTCCTTTCTTATTTACTTCATTAAAACTTTTAAAGTATCAGGCTTGGTGAAGAAAACTTTGTTCACCTTCTGCATGCCCTTTTAGATCTTTCAGGCTTCACACACATTTTATCTGGAGTCTTCCTCTTTTTAGACATTCATTGAAGGCCTATTGTGTGCCAGGCCCTGTACAGAGCAGTGTAGCGATGAATGGCAACATTCTTGCCCTCCAGGCAATGAAACCACGGCAGGAGAGGGCTATCGAGGGCTATCGTAACAAACCCAGGATGGCATGGAAGCTGAAGACCAGACCCTACTCCAGACACTTGGGAAGTTGAGGGGGTCGAGAAAAGATTCCTAGAGGAGAAGATACCTGAGTCTTGAAAACTGAGAAGAAAGTCATTAACCCAAGGGAGTTGGGAACTTTCTGGGGAAGGTCATAAAAAGATGCTACAGGCAGATGAAGGACCATTCCAAAAACAAGGGGCGATTGTTCAATGAACTGAGAAAACAGCAAAGTTTGCTGGGTCTAGAGTGGGAGGTGGGGCTCAGAGATGGGCTTAAGTTTATCATGCTATGACTTGAGTCTTATTCTGTGATTCTTGGAGTCTTCAAATGTTTTTGAGTAGAAGAGAAGCATAGTCTCTCAAAATTTAACACTATTTTCCCAATAGGAAAAAAGTGCTGTTTTTTTCCTCTGCAAGTTTTTTCTTTTGCTTACATTTTTTTCCTCACTATTAAGAGACAGTCTTTTATCATAAATGTGAACATCTGAACAGGAAAGAGTCACTGTTCTATAGTTTTTTCCTTACATTTTTTTCCTCACTATTAAGAGACAGTCTTTTATCATAAATGTGAACATCTGAACAGGAAAGAGTCACTGTTCTATAGTTTTGACCAGATGTCAAAAATGGTTTAAAGTCTAAAAACAAAGTTAAAGTAGAAATCTCTAAACTTCTCCACACACAGAAAAAAGGGAGGGGGGCGTGGTTTAAGAGACTCATTTGCTCTTTTCTTTTTTAATTTTAAAGGAATCATCTTACATCATGTTCTTTAAAGGATTCCAGTGATTTCAAGCAAACTAATTATGGTAGTCCCCCCTTATCCATGGGGGACACGTTCCAATAACCTAGCCCCAAGTGGATGCCTGAAATGATAGATGGTACCAAACTGTATCTATACGATGTTTTTTCCTATACAGTCATGTACCGCGTAATGACGTTTCAGTCAACGATGGATTGCATATGTGATGAGGTCCCACAAGATTATAATGGAGCTGAAAAATTCCTGTCTCCTAGCAACACTGTAGCTGTCATGTCACAGCACAACAGAGTCTGTGTTTGTGGTGATGCTGGTGTACACAAACCTGTGCTGCCAGGTGTATAGACATATAGCACATACAATTATGTACAGTACATAATACTTGATAATGATAATAGATGACTATTACTGGTTTATGTATTTACTATACTTTTTATTATGTTAGAGTATACTCTTTTCTATTAATTAAAAAGTTTCCTATAAACAGTATGCTGTATTACGCCAGCAGCAACTTCATACGTGTCTTGATTGCATTATTTTCGCTTGTGCTTGACTTAATCTCATGTCATTTTGTACAGTAACATGCGGTACAGGCTTGTAGCCTAGGAGCGATAGGCTATACCACATAGCCTAGGTGTGTAGTAGGCTACATCATTTAGATTTGTATAAGTGCACTCTGATGTTCGAACAACAATGAAACCACCTAACAACACATTTCTCAGACCGCAGCCCTGTCGCTAAGTGGCGCGTGCCTGAACATACATATTTATGAAAGCTGAATTTATACATGAGGCACAATAAGAGATTAACAGTAATAACTAACAATAAAATAGAATGATTATAACAATATGCTGTAATAAAGGCTATATGAATGTGGCATTATTAGGTAACATAAAGGTTACTTGAGCACAAGCGCTGCGATACCGCGACAGTCGATCTGACAACTGAGATGGCTACTAAGTAGCTAACAGTGTAGACACACTGGACAAACGGATGATTCATGTTGAGGGCGGGGCAGAGTGGGATGGCATGCGATTTCATCACACTACTCAGAACAGTGTACAACTTAAAACTTACAAACTGTTTACTTCTAGAATTTTTCCATTTAATATTTTTGGACTGCAATTGACTGTGGGTAACTAAATCCATGGAAAGCAAAATCTCTGATAAGGGGGCACTGCTATAATCCTTCTCTCATCTTCTTGTGCAGAAGGCTTCTCGAAGTGCTCTGGTGTACTGAATCTATATTTGTTTAACATACTAGGTGGTCCTCCCTTTATCTTAGAAAATGGACCTCGGATTTTATTTAACATATGGTTCTGTGCACAAAGAATATATTAAGGAGAAAAAAGAGTGGGGTGCATTAAGAGTTCTAAGCGTGTACTTGGTAGAAGATGCACCATGGACCTGAGGTCATCCTTTGGTAAATACTGACCATTACTATATAGAGAATTGGAACCCTGGCTGTTCAGGGCAGACGCCTGCTGCTCAGATACCCTGAGCAGAGCTTACACCATGCATTTGTCTGGGCCCTCGCTCTAGGTATGATGAGATTAGCATTGCCAGTGTCATCTGAAAATTTCACGAGAATATGGGGGGAAATTCTCGTGAGGTGTTAATTTCTGCTTGTATCCAGTGGAAAACAGAAAGGGTTAATGTGACTTTGGCCTAAAGCTATAAGGTATTCCTTAGTCATTTCCTATTTAGATTTTAAGCTGTTTAGCACCTTTTGGGTTTGAGCTCTCAATAATTTTCTTGTCCAACTGGCAAAGTAAAACATACAAAACTTATGATGCAAAGCAGCTAAATTTTAAGCTAAAGCTAGTTTTTTTCAACTACCCTCATATGGAACTGTCTGTCTCTCCCGGCAAAGTAGACTCCCACTCCGCCTGGCATCTCCAGCCCCAGTTTTCAGCTGCAGACTCCCTTCCCCTTCTGGAGCAGCTCAGGAAGCCACCTGTGTTTTCCTTCTTCCCCCAACACTTCTTCCCACCATCGCAAAGCAAAAGGCTTGCACAGGATTCCCTGAGATATCCAAGCTGACAACAAATGTTTTTCCAATTTAGAATAAATGGTTCCCTCCTGTTTTGTCAAGGAGTCACTGGCTGACTGAACTAGACTGAGGGAGAGAGTTGGTGTTGGAAAAAACACTCTAAGGTGTCCTTTCTTAATCATAAAATATAATTCCCAAAGGGAAGAGATGAGAAACAGTGAGGAACAAGGTGGGGGAAGTGAGAAACAGGATGAGTAGCAAGAGAGACATAATCACCTGGTGGCTAGATTCAGGATTTGACTGAACTCACCAAAGAAATACCTCATTAAAAATTAAACTCACTATAGTAGTATCTGCACCATCTCAGAAACTACACTACACTTAGGTCTAAGTATACAATGCTGAGAGCCGAATTTAGTTGTTGAAGGTCTGAGGAAGGTATGTGAGGATTCAAAATATTAGAGATAAAGGTTATCCCCCACACATTCTTCAAGGCTCAACTCTGAGTCTTCCTCAGTCCCCCAAACTGAATCACTGTTCGTCTGAACTCACTGTTAGCTTTAACTCTCACTAAAATCTGTTTTCATCTCTGTGAAGCAACTCATGGTCCTGGCTTGCTTCATGCCTAACGTGTTACTTCGGTCCATCTTCTCCATTGGACTATGAGACTTTCAATAGCAGGGACTAGGTCTCTCTGTGCTGCTGGGAATTCTAAACACTTCCCAATTCTCAGGACACCAATCTCTAAAATATCCAAATATTGAACTCGGTGGAGAATGGATGGTTTGCTGTTTCCTAAGTGGGATACATGACTCTCCAGCTTGCTTGGCTTCCCTAAGGACTGTGGATTTACCAGCCTCCACAATCATGGGAGCCAATTCTTTAAAGTCAATCGATCTCTCCCTCCATCTCTCCCTTCCCCCTCATCTTTTTTCCTTTTTCTTTCTCTTCCTCTCCGTATGTGTGTGTGTGTGTGTGTGTGTGTGTGTGTGTGCGCGCGCGCATGTGTTTTGCTTTTCTGGAAAACCTTTACTAAAACAGGGATAGAAGAAGCTAGAAATAGTTTAAGAAAGAGATGCCTATAGTGGTCCTTAATGGCCTGTTGTAGTTCAGGGTCAGAGCCTAGAAGACCTTAAGGAAGTGTCTGATGGGAATCAGAGTTAGGGGGAGCTGAGCAAAAAGAAACATGGCTTCTGTTTGTGGAGTTCATTGTGGTAAGAACCAGGGTCATCCCGGCCTGCTTGCGCAAACCAGTGACTGGCTGGAAGAATGAGCAGCAGTGAACCAACAGAGGCATAAATGGATAGCTCCGTGCATTACAGTGATGACAATACAGTGATGCTTTGGGCTGCTCTGAAAGGCAGCTGGGAGACTCTGAGTTAGAGAATAGGTGTATACAGGAGCTAATTGTGATGCTTTGGGCTGCTCTGAAAGGCAGCTGGGAGACTCTGAGTTAGAGAATAGGTGTATACAGGAGCTAAGAAATTCACAAGAAATGGGTTAGTTTTCTCTTCCTAACAGCCAGTCTTCTCTCTTGGCTCTGGCTATGATTGGAAACTTTACCTTCCTAGGGGCTGCTCCCAGAATGGAGTTGGGCTGGACAGAGGACCTAGAGACTCCTGCAAGAAAATGTTCTACAAGTGTTTATTGACCAAATGGGTGAATAAATAAAGCCTGGAATTGATAAATGGCTTCGAAATATTACTATCATATATTTTCTCATTTGATCCTCAAAAAGCCCAGGACACTGATAATGTAATTATTACTGTGCTCATTCATTTCACAGTTATTTCACAGAGATATTAAGTGACTTGCCCAAACTCACGTTAACTTTTAAAGTAGCAGAGTTAAAACAAACTTTGGGTCTTTGTTCCAGTTTTTCACTTTTTTCCATTACACTAACTTGTCTCTTCACTTAATTCATGGGTTAAATTTAGGTAGCGAAGGGCCCCTGTCCCCTTCTGACCTTTTCTCAAAGTGAGAGTCAGGGAGGCAGCTGCCAAAGCGAAACTCCTTCCTATCCTGTCGGCTGCCTTGCTTTCTGATCCCCGATGCCAGAGAGGATAATTTAGGAGTATGTACCTGCTCTTAGTGCTTAAATGCCTTACGTAAGGGTTAAAGCTCCGCTCTCAAACCAGCATCAGTTTAAAACACCACATCAGCTAAAATTCCCAGATATAAAATTATTACTCAGTTACCACCTATTTTACTTCCAATCTTGGCTGGGACCTAGGGATGATAGGATAATTGGGAGAATTAAGGAATTAAAAAAATAGAAAATAGTTAATGAGAATTATGTACGAATAATTATTTGGATGGTAGATTATTAGAGGTAAGGGATAGAAAACAGCTTTCACGTTGTATGCCCGCTCCGGTGAACTGGTTGTGATTACTTCCTATGCCATGTGAGAACAATTCTAAGACTGACTCGGGATCTAAGGAGAAGGAATATGGTGTCCATTGGCAAGATCTGCTGTTGGTTCTGGTGCACAGAGTGGGAACATTTGAGCCATGTCAAGTGGTTGCCTCCTGGTTTAAAGCTTGTGAAAAGAAAGGTAAGAAGAATAAAGGAGATTAAAGTCAAAAGCATTTTAAAAAGCAAGAATTACACAAGGTGGTCTGAAGTGAGGCATCAGCAGCAAGAGAGATTGACCACAAATAAAGTTTAGGCTCAATAGGAAAAAATTCTCCACAGGGGAGAATGGGATGGGCACCTCCACAGAGCATGACAGCCGTAACCCACATGGCCAGGACAACCTGGAGTAGAGGGTAGGGGTGTACAAATGAGACTCTTCAGGTGGTTCCATTTTACCTGAAGATCGGAAGCTGATGTCACCAGGTAGGGGTGAAGTCCAAGTGCAACCCTCACCCCCTAGCATCAGAGTAAAAGAGGTCTGAACCAGGAAAGTTCCGCTAGAGGCCTCCTCCACACCCCAAATCCTCAAGCCAGGTCCTAGCCCCCATCATCGAAAGCTCCTGGCGTTCTCCAGTTCGCGAAGATGCGGGAGGCAGAGTCTTGCCAGGTAGGCCACACAGCAACTGCTTTGTCTGAGGATGAACGTCTGAACGCATGCAGAAGAGGCCAGAGGAAAAGGAAGTCTCAAGTGCTGAGTGTGGGTGTGTGTGCGTGCACACCAGCACGCTGTGCCCAGCCATGCCTCTAAATGCAGACCGTGCCTTTAGTAATGCCTTCTACCACTCGGCCTCCCTCATACACCAGCCAACCAGCAAAACACAGCCCCCATTCTGCTCAGGAATGTGCTTTCGGAAACTTAATCTAACTGCTGAGTCTGGGCCAAATCCCCCATGGCATTAACCCAAAGACAGCACCCCTTTTTCCAGTCTCTCCCGCCTTCCCTCTGCCTCCTCCAAGTTTGGGAGGCTGCAGTTCCACTCCACAAACTCCCCGGTCCCCATGACACAACCCCCTCCAAGCCTGTTCTCTCGATTTCCAGAACTTCTCCGGCCTAGTCAGGCCCAAACATTTCACTTCTGATTCATGTCTAAATGACACGCCAATAGTTCTTGGCTTTCAAACAAGACTCAGTTGGCTCCTGTACAAGCCCCTTCTTCTCTCACGGTGCCTTCTTGGTTTGCAACCAAACCTTTCTCTTTGTCCTCACTGCCAACTGCAGATCCCTTCAAGCACCAGAGAAAGAAGTGGCCAGGAATTTTTTAAAAATAAAGCTATAAATTGTCTCTCCTCATACAGATACACCTTGAATTAGGAGGTGGGATCCAAGATAAATCTTCTCCTCTCCAACTCTCCCTTCCCCCAAACAATAAAAGGTTCAGCCTGGCTTCTAATTAGACCAACTGAATGGTTATGGAGCTTTTTGAGCTTTCACAGACACGTGCTGACCATTTGCAGATGAACTCTCCCTCCTAGATAAGCAGCGATACCTTTTAAAGGCACAAATGTTGCTAAAAAGCACACCTTATTTGTAATAATGAACAACTGAAAGCAACTTAATTAACCAGCAATAGGAAAGGGTCCAGTACGTTATGGCAGAGACGCTCAGGGACGTTTTAGGGATGTTTTAGGGACTTTAGCAAGGATGAGCCTGCTCTGGTGGGGGTAGATTAACTAGGAAGGGGCAGGAGGAAACCTGCAGCATGATGGTCACACTGTGTACGCATACGAAAAACCAGCAGGTTGTTCACTTAACAACGTACTTTGTGGGCTCTACTGGATGCAGTTTATGCTCAGTAAAAAAGTAAATATGGTCATATGACCAATGGAAATGGCTTATCGTACCATGTCAAGGGGGAGAGAATGAGGGTAGAAACTACATTCAGTAGTATCATTACAACAGTAGAAATACGGGTACGGATAAAGCCTGAAAGGGTATACTCCAAAATGATAATGGCAAGTGTGTGATGCTAGCAGGCTTAGGAGAGACATTATTTTCTATATATTCTAAACTTTCTATAATGTAATTTAAATTGTAATTAAAAAATATAAGAGAAGTATGATGGTAGGAAGCATAGCTCTGTCCTCAGCCCTTAGTATGAGCTGAGCCCTCCTCATCCAAGTCCCCTAGCATCCTTCTCCCGCCTACGAGCACAGCTGGGGTGGGGCGGGGAAGGGCCAGCTGGCAGCCCAGGGCCTGTACCCCAGAGGCCCCCCACTCAGATTCAATGGGAACTCCTTCTGCCACAAAGGAAAGTGCCTCTCGTGGGCGGGGGTGGGGCTCTAAGAGGCATCCCAGCTCTGCCTGGCCCCCCCGGGGAGATTCCTGGGGACCCATCCCGCTTCCCCTTTCTTTATGAAAAGGGCAGGGCTGCTTCACTGTTTCCCACGAAAACAGGAATATTGTCAGTAGCCTCTATTCTGGTCTCTAATCTCCCATTGAGTGACGTCCATTTGGGAATCCAGAGGGCAGAGAAAGGTCTTTTCTCCCCTGCTTTTCTGCTTCCCCATCTTTCACCACTTTCCTCCCAGGACTCACGTCTCACGCAGCCAGGGACCCCAGCTGACTGTGAAAGAGGAGCATTTCAGAAATTTGCTGCCTTAGGCATGACCCATAACCTAAGGGCTGCCAACGTCCTAGAAATCATATCACCTAAAAGAGTGATGGTGGTGGTGACATGGAAACCCAAAGCAGGGCTCTCAGGGAGAAAGGGGGTACTGCTAAGTCACAGGAGAACAAGCTCAGGAGATCTCCTCACAGTTTAAATCCAAACACTAGTAAAGTCTCAACAAGCTTCTTTATTCCCCACACTTCAGGCTCCAGTGAAGGGGAGATAAGTCTTAATGTTTCCCAGCTACAGACTCAGTCCGTAAGAATGGGTCTTGGGGGTGCTCTCCAGCCTTCAGAAGTTTATTTAATCAGGCAGGTCTCATTTCTCATATGTAGAATGAGCATAAAATCAGATAATGTGTGTCGTGCCTGAGCACCACGGCAGACCCAAGTGGCAAGTGCACGAGTAGTATGGAGTCTTCTTCTGGCAGCCTCCTTGGGCCAAACTGTCACCTAATCTCTTCCTCTTTCTCCTCTCTTTAGCACTTAGTCACAGTTTCTCTTTCATTGTGTCTACTGTTTATATCCCAGGCATTTGGAATACGCTTGCCCCTCACAGAGAGGCAGGAGGCCCCGTGTGGGATGGGCAGGCTCTGTTCAGACCACACATAGCCCCGTAAATGCTCTGACTGCAACCACGGTGAGGACAGAGAGTGCGGGATGGAGGGGACACCGAGCCATTGGCGCGACCACACCTAAAACCACAGAGTGACCGTGTAGAAAGGCGTGGCGCGGCCCAGCTGTGGGGCCCACAGAAACAGTCCCACCACAGCGAGCTCCCCTCTTTCCCACTCACCGCAGACGCTCCACGAGGGCACATGGTCCCCCGCCACTGGGGACTGTCAGGCAGCTACCACACTCTGGTTTAGAATTTCAATGGTGAAAACCTCTTTTATGGTAACACTAATGAGAAGGGGTATGAATGGTGAGGGGTAGGGGGAGAATAAAGACAGGAACAGAGACTGTACCGCGGCAGAAGGGCAAAAGAGCGGCACTCACTGGCTAGTGTCACAGTGGCTGGCACGCTGGCCACGGCCCCTGCGGGCATCCGGGCCACACACTGGTACCGTCCCACAGTGCGGTTGTTGAGGGCAGTGATGACGAGGGTCCCATGGGTGACGAGGACGCCCAAAGCATCATCTGAACCATTCAGTTCCTTCCCATTCAGGCGCCAGGTGGTATTCATGCCCGGGGGCTCCACCACGCAGCCCAGGATCACCGTTCCTCCAAGCTTCTGGACCGTGGAAGAAGGCTGGACAGTGACCTGAGGGAGCTCATCTGGAGGAAGAACAAGGATGCGGCAATGAAGTGACACCCCCAAGAAACTAGCACGACTTTTTTTTAGAAACACAGCACTCAGCCTTTCAGAGCTGAGTAGCCCAGAGGTGATCTTTCCCTGAAGAACTCTGTCCTTAGGTCCATTCCCCGAGCTGCCCTTGTCCCCAGAGAGTACGCTGGAATGGCAGTGCGGTATAAAGGCAAGAGCTTAGGCTTAGGAGCTGGATACACCTGAGTCTGAATCTCAGTGCCACCGCTTCCAAGCCATGTGACTTTAGCCTTCTTGAGTCTCAACTTCTTATCTGTAAAATGGAGCTAATAATACTTGTCTCATAGAGTTGATATGAAGTTTATAAACGACGTGAACTTCCTGCCATAATCTCACCTAAGTTACCAGTAAAAGGCAGTTATTAGTATTCCTTCTCCTCCTCCTCTGATATATAATGGAAATGATTAAAGTACCCAAATAAAACCAATACAATGTTGTCGAGATCATTTCTCCTCTTGTATTATTGAGTGTGCCCCTAAAGGCCAATGGGAATGAAGTGTTCTTTGAAATCCCAAAAGAGAAAGGGCTTTTGAAAAGGTTATTGCAGATGCACATTGCTCCCATTAGGGGCACAGTGTTCTTCCAAGAAGGGCAGGCTGAAAAAAGAAAGGACAGCACTCACTCAGGTTAGCAAAACAGCCTGCTGTGGCTAAGAGGAGGTAGGTGATTGTGACCTCAGGCCTCTTTCTTCTCTGAGTCATCATCATCCCACGCAGCAAGGTGTGTTACCAAGGGTCCGAAGCCAATGTTCCATATGCCGCTAGAGTCACTCAAAGAGATTCTGTGATCCTCTGCAACACTCTATTGTGAGAAAGAGAGAGAGAGAACAGCTGTGGTGAGAAGGCCTGGGATGCCCCCGTGGTGGCCACAGAGCCTGGCTTTGTCCCTGCACCCCCTGCTTCCATCACACATTCTGGCAACACGCAAAGTGACCTGGCCATGCTGTTGGAAGACCTCTCATGCCATTTCTCATCTAAAAGAAGCTTCTTCTAAGTTACCCACCCCCACTCCGAGCTAGAAGGTGATTTTACGATGGTAAGAATGCCAGATGGTAGAATGTTGGAGCCCGGTGCACCAACGAGCAGCAAGGACAGGGAAGCCTGGGATACAGAGAGGCTGGGACCTGCAGCCACATCCTAGCACAGATGCTTGAAAGAATAAAGTTATCATTACCATTACTTTGCAAGAGGCATATGGAATGCCATGACACTGGTACAGACTGTTGTGGACAGTGCTGCCATCCTTACGATGCATGCTGAAGCCCTCGTTAGGAGATGTTACTAATTAATGAGTCCTAATTTCTCAGACTCATCAATACTCTTGGGCTTCAATTCTCCCCAACCCTATGCCTATGTCCCTGTGTACCCCCTTTTATTTTTAGACTTAATTTACCCTCCTCGGCTTGTCTGTAATCTCTAGTCCCACAAACACAGACAAAAGTCACACACCGGCTAAGCCCCTCACCTTCTCTCTGCCCAGGGTGCTGGAATTCCGGTGTTTCCATCTCTACCAAATATGTCCTATTGACGATTGTCTGTGTTGCTTCTCCACCCCAGAATGACATTCCTTAGGGGCTGCAGACTGCACTGCACCTCTAGGCACCTGAGACACATCTCAGCGATCAGCCACCCTCTTACTAGAACTTTAACTCCTCCCCTCCCACAGTATTATTTATGACTCTCTTAAGCTACAGTTAAGATTCATCAAAATCCCAGAGAGGCAAGTATATCCTCTAACGCACACTTCTGTCACAGCCTAAACCAAGGCTTGCTTTTTACTGCTGTACTAGAGAACACTAGGCCAATAAGGCAGGTGTGTCAACATCCTTGTTTGGCAAGGAGGCATCAGAATGAGCTTCGGATAACACTGAAGGCAACGTGCTGACGATACAGATAGTGGATGCATCGTCTGGAATCACGCACGGGTGGCATTATTAATAGTAATTTCCAGGAAGGTGACACATATTCAAAATGTTAACTCTTCTGGACCAGTTTATTTAACCAGCAACTCTTTCAAATACTTACAGTCACCACTGAAACATCAAGGGAAGTAATTAAGCTACCCAACTGAGTGACGCATCATGCTCACCGGTCTCTGGAGTCCTGGCTACCTGCACAGTCTGTTTTAAGAGCCAGTCCTCAGGCCTTCAGACCCCATTGCTCCTGACAGGGGATGAAGGCCAGGCTTCCTTCTGGGCTCTTTGTGCTAGGAAGAGCTCGGGGTTTGCCCAAACCTTTCCCCTTCTCCAAGCTCCTTTGGACCTCTGTCTTTTCACCTGACTGTTAGTTGAATGCTGGACTGCCACATTTGCTCTGCCCACCAAGCACCCCTCCAAACCAAGTCGAGGACCAGCCCCACACTGGTGATCAAACATTTTCCAGGAGACAGTTCCTGCCCCTTGATTTTTTAGTCCCTCCCTTAACCTCATGTCTTCCACTCCAGGAGACCTCCAAGACTCCTCTGCTGCTCTGGGAAAGAGCACGGGGACATTTTCTAAAAGAGATTTGAAAGAAAATTTTCGAAGAAGCTTTTCAAAGGTTCTTTCCTGACAAGTTAAAATATTTTCCTCTTGGTATAGAGAGCTTCTCCTCTTTTTCAGGTAATCCAGTAAATCAAGGGGTTATGTTATTAGCACAGTGAAATTAAGGAAAGCCGCAAAGGACGTGATGGTTGGGACAGCCAGTGGGAGGATGAGGGGGGAGGGCAGGCCAGCTACACCACAAGTTCCTGCTGAGCTCTTTGCATGAGGTATTCTTTCCATTTTCATAAAAACCCTAAAGGCGGGGAACTTTATCCCCATCTTACAGGTGAGGAAATTGAGTTCCAGAGATTAAGTAACTTGCTCCAGGTCACATAACTGTAGGTCTGGAATGAAACCCAGGTTGGGCTCACTCTAAAGCTTGGCGCTTTAACCACAACAGCAGCCTTTTCACACATTTCCTATCAGGTCTCTCTGCACCCTATGGGTGCTTAACAAACAGCTGGAATAAAGGTAATGTGGGTGAAGAGTTTTAACAGTAATTCCTAGAGGAAAAGTTCCTTAACATGTTTATAAACCAATACCAAAAAGCAAGCTTTTGGTGTCCTCTTAATTTTCCAGATACTTGTCTGAATTCTCTACTTTTCATCAAATGAAATAATGTCTTTATCTAGGACATTGCATGAATCGTCGGTCGTAGGGATTTAGGGAACTTGCTTGTTCATGACACGCTTCAGCTTCCCCAACTCCTTGTGGAGACTGAGAACACCTGTTCCTTCCCTGCTGGCAAAAAGCAAGCAAGCAAGAAAGCAGGGAGGGATGCAGGGGGACAGAAAACGAATACACAGCAATAAAGGGAAAAAAAAAAATGCAAGCAGACAAAGAGGGACAGGAGGGCTGTTTCTTATCTGAACACAGGGGGGCTGCAGAGGTGTTTGTGTTGCAAAGTCCACAAAAGCTTTACTGAGGAAATTCAGGCCGACCCCCTCCTGCTTAACAAGAACTAGCCAAACAATTCCCGTTACTTCTGCACCCTCGGTAATTTATAAGGTTCAAAATGGAAACAGACCCCACTGCTGCTGCCAGCCACAGCAACGAGGGGAAAAGAATGTAACTGGGAGGGAGAGAGAGTGAGAGGAAACAGGTATCCAAAGAGGAAGAAAGGAGTTAACTCATTAATCCCCACAACAGACCTGTAAGCAGGTACCAAAGCAGGACACGGTGGGGTCTCCTGCACATAAAAGCAGAACTGTGACAAGACTATGGGGTGGTGGTGCAGGGGTGGTCACTGTCACTATGCTGCATCCTATTTAACAACTAGGGAAACTGATACTTCCTGGACCAAGTTACCCAGTGAGTTTAGTCTACAAAAATAATTCCAAAAATATAGGCTTCTGAGCATTTTGTTTTAATGCTTAAAAAAGAAAAGTCGTATAAGACTAAATCGGAGAACCTAATTGCAGTGTAATCTTGTCTCATTGTGAAATGAATGAGGTACAATTTCAAGATTGGGTGAAAGCAACAGTAAAGACTGTTATTTTTCTCGGCAATGCAAAGTATGTCTAGATCCTTGTTATTTTAATGCATTTTCTCAGAATAAAAGAGATCAAAGAAAAAAACAATCAAAGAACAGAGAGAGCGAAAATGAATTCTTGACATAAATTCCTCATTGAGGCCTAGGTACTTGCTATTTTTAAGGGTTATTTGGACACGAAACATAAAACGTATCTGAGAAGTTTAGCTGCTGACATACATGTTCCCTCTGAAATCTCCAAGCAGACGTTTTCGAAACGTTCCAAAAACAACAAAAACAGAATACACTTCTGAGGTTGAGATCAAGCATGAGAAATTATAGCCTAAGAGTATTTATTTTGTGAGAAAATTACAAACAAGCAAGAGCTGATCATCAGGAGATGGCCAGCTCCACCTTCTCCCAAGGGAGAGCGGCTGACTAGCAGGAGCAAGAGTGAGACAACTGCACGGGAGGCCACATCTCATCTCTGATCACCTGGGCCACTGAGGCGCTATCAGAAAGGGAGGCCTCCATGACCTGAAACACAAAACACCCTGTGGATGACCTGTGACCATTGACAAAGAGGAACTGAATAAGAGCGTGTGCGATCTAGCAGATAACATAGAAAGACTTTTTGAAATCCATTCCTTCAGTGGCAAGAATGAGATCTAACAAAACTTTGCTCCATTGGTTGGGGGGGCGGGGGGAGTGTTATCCACATGAAAAAAAAGAAACATTTCTTAACCCCAAATTACATTTTTCGCATGTTCCCAATTCCACAGGGTAAGTCTCACCTTTCCCAACTATCTTTGAAGGCAGAAGAGAAGTTTTGTTCCTAGAGGTGATGCCAAGTGACTGGGGTGAGAGCAGGCTAGCCCCTGGCCTCAGGAAAGAGGGTGGTATTCCTGCAGAGTGGCACTAGAAGAAATATTGGGAAAACAAATGAATTTAATTCTCCGAGGGCTAAATATACGAGTTTAGATAGACTTAAGAGAAGGAATTAAGAAAGGTCATTTTTACTTTAAAAGTTGTACTTTTACCCACAGACCCAATTAAAGAGAAAAGTTTTAAATTAGGAGAGACCCTCAGAGAAAATAAAATAAAGCTCGGAAGAATGCCTACTGGGTATCGAGTGTTATAAATGAAGAAAGAGAGGCTAAGTGATCTGCATAAGGTCTCCCAGCTAATTAAAAAGGGAGATTTAGGGGTCCAAGTCAGGCCCGACTCCTGATCCAGTGCTGTTTCCACTTCCCTGACAGTGCCTCCCAGCAAACTATTTCTGGGTCACATTAACCATCTGCTTAGAACTGCCTTTAGAACTAAATTTGCAATGTTTTTGAATTTAATTTCTTGTGCATAAAAATGTTACCTGGATCATTATCTGTAACAGTAACTTCCTGTGTGGTCTTTGTCATTCTTTTATCATTTAGATCCTAATCAAGAACAATGTCTTGCTGTTCTTCTCACAAACTCCAACAGAATTTTCTGCAATGATGTAGATGCTCCGTAACTGTGCTGCTCCAAACACGAGGCAGTCACTTGCTGCTTGTGGCTGGCTATTAAATCCTTAAAATGTGGCTACTGTGACTGGGGAACTGCATTTTTAACTTAAATGGCCATATAGGGCTAATGGTTACCACAGTGGATAGCACAGTTCTAGACTAATATCTGGAACATCTACCCACACGACCCTGATGTCAAACAAGGGAGAATGACAATGGTTTGATGTTAAGTATGAGCCACGTTTTACCAGCCTCTAAAGAGAGGTCTAGCTTACTCTTTATTCAAATTTTGAGTATAAGTTTTCTATTTAAAAAACTGTATTTTGATTTTATTATTGAGAAGAAAAAAATATTATTACGATCTACTACATAAGACAGTACGCAAGGCACTGAAATAGAACATGGATTCAGTCCTGAGGAGCTTAAAGCAAAACTTGGGACATACAGCAGCTAGTGCTCAGCAAATATCCACAAGCTCCTCATTTCCCAGCCTCCTCTGCTGTTAGCTTAGGCCCATGTGATTAGTGCTGGCCCATGAAGTGTGAGTGAACGTGTCACGTGTCACTTCCGGACAAGGCAGTTAAGAGCCAGAGAACTAGAGAGCTGCTTCCATTTCTCCCTTCCCTAGTCCTGGTGACCACGTGTCACAGGTTTCAGAAGGAATAGCTACAAGATGGAAGAAGGCAGAGCAATCTATGCCAGGAGAAGAAATCAACCTTTGTTGCGTAAAACCACTGAAGTTTTGGGATTACTCTCATGTAACATCTTTACTCTAATGGTTTAACTGATCGCCAGTTCAGTCACAAATAGGAACTGGCAAATGACAGCAGAGGGAGGACAGCATTTTTAATTTTGAGTCTTCAGGAAAGGTTTTCTATATACCAGGTTTGAAGCTGGGCCTTTTGGAACAAGCACGTGTAAGACACTCCAGGAAGGTGACATTGATCTGGTGGGAAAGCAGGGGTCTGGAGGGTGGTGTACCCAGCAGTGCGGCTGTCACAGAAGGCTTACCTTGAACAGTAGCCTCTAAATTTTTCTGATCTTGCTCCCTTACGAGTAACATATTCTGGGAAAATGTCCTTAGTACATGCATATTTATTTATAAATAAAACACATGAACTGGTGAACTAAAACTTTAAAAAGGTATAGGTGAAAGTGAAACCATATTTTAATGGCTTGTTAATCATGGTTGTTTTATAATATCATTAAGCTAATACTTTAAGCCAGAATGCCTATTTAGAATTAGGTTCATCACTAATGACATGGATGTAATCTCTTCCAAAGAGTTGCTTGAATGTTAATTATTTTGACTTTTCATCAGATGCAATTCCATTATTGTTTTTACTTCCTACTGTGGCTTGAAAAGGGTCAGCTCTGTGGTTCTTTCTGTTTGCATGTGCTTGGATTATCAGCCCACTCTTCAACCCAGTTTCTTTGTAGCAATCTCTTTAAGCCTCTTGCCCTTTTGTGAGAGTTAATTTAGTTAAAACTAAATAATATAATCTGTAAATCCACTTAACATAGAACAGGAACACAGGAGTGAATGAACAAGCAATCGAGGTCCCTACTGTCCAGTTCTTCATGTGGTGCAGACCTCGTGGTGCTGCTGTGACATACAGACTAAAAGGTACCATTGTCAATCCCGATATTAAATATTAGGAAAACTTAATTTCTTTCCTATTCCTTTTTTACATAGAAATAAACATTAAGAGAATCTCCAATATTTTCTTTTAGTGTCCCAATGGAATTTCTTGTATATCCCTTTAAGAACTTGAATCCCACTTTGGAGACTGTTCTAGAAGAATGAGAATAGGTAAGGTAGGAAATGAGGCTGGGTCACTAGGAAAGAGAGTTTGAAATTAAGGTGGGGGAGCTATCTTGGTTTTTGAGAAGGGACTATAGGATCAAAACGACATTTGGAGATTAGCAAAATCCGGGCTTCTCATTCTCACTGAACCCAAAATTTATAATAAGCTCTAAAAAACATTGACAGAGCCTATTTCCACTCAGGTAGGCGGGACCCCTCACTGTCCAGGCCAGGGGAAAAAAGAAACCTGGACACAGCATCTTGGCTCTGGGGAGGAATTCCCCACAGAGAGAAGCCACCTCTGCCTCTGAGAAAAAACAGGTCTGGCCTCTTATTCTGCCCACTGGACAAATCTAATCTCTCTCCTCCACCACTTGAGGAAAAGTTACAGGGGAGTCTCATGTTTTTGGTCACTCATACCCCTTTCCTGAAAATGGCCTTATTTCTTTAAAGAGATTTAAAAATCAGATCTACCCGTAGAGACAAAGTGGAGGGACCCCACAAACCTTTATTGCTAAACTGGAAAAAAGAAGAGAAAAGGAAAACCACTTCCTTTCTTCTCCACGCCCTTCTCAATTCCCCCACCCCATTCCATATAAATTCAATTTGACAACCCTGCTAATTGGATAAACGCAGCTCCTACACTCCTAGAAGGCCATTCCCTTTTCTTTTTTCTTTTTTTGTTTTTGGAGGGCTCAAAACAGGGCGATTGTGCTGTTCTTTAACACGAATTCCATCTGCTTTATTTCTCTCCATTCACCGCTTTTCTTGAATATTTATGAGGCCTTCCCTCCGGCCTATCCCCTTTCCACCCCACCTCCACTCACTCGCCTTCCTCCCTCAGCCTCCCTCTCCCCACCCTGCCTCCAGCCTCCTCTCCCTTTCTCTCAGAGCCTGACAAAAACCTTCCAAATGGCCCCCCCTCCTTGCTTTAGATAAACACAGGCAGTGTCAAGTGTGAGGAGTAGAGGGAGGTGGGGAGGGGGTTCAACTGCCAGTCAAGCCCCTGGCCTTCAATGAGGCCCAGGGGCCCACCCTAATCTGCTGCATGCTTGCCATATGGGGGCTGTGTTGCCCTGGGAAACACTAACAGGCAGAACGGAGCTTAATAGAGTCCATATTCATTGTGATGCACTGAGATAGCTCAAGGCACCACTGCCCCTTCGGTCTGGTTTCATTCTTTGGTTTCCTTCTTTCTTTCTGTTCTTCCTCCCTTTTTCTTTCTTTCTTCCTTTCAGATGGACCAGGTCCCCAGGGAGCTGTAATCTGGGGGAGGCCTTGGCTGGGAGAAGGGCTGAATTTTGGAGTCAGGAGTGAGGAAGAGGATGGTGGTGGTGTTGGGGTGGGGGCCGAGTTTGGTGGGGAGAGGTGAGAAGTGGGGGCTCCCAAGAGAGCAGAGTGGGGAGAGGGGTGCATGTCAGCACAGAGTTTGGAGTGCAGAGCACGTGGTATTGTACCTGCGCGGGTGTGCACAGGCGTGAGTCTGTGCGTGTGTGTAAGAGCATGGAGGATGAGTGTGGTCCATCGGGGTCCTGGAGCACAGAAACCTTCACAGTTATTCAGCCATTTATGCCTAGGTATCCCAATACCACTCTAATCCCAGTCAACGTAAGATCATAAGAGCCAGTGATACCTGCCTCCCCAAGATACTATGTAATTCCTCAAAGAATCAGTTTCACAGGTTGTGAAACATAAAGCTATTTGTTCTGTGACTGTAAAAATCACAAATTTAAAAGCAAGATAAAAAATAAAAGACTACAAAAACTTTCATATACTCTTCTACAGTTGAAACTTTAATCCCATGGTGTCTGACACATAGGAAAAACTCAACAAAGGGTTTCTGAATGAACACACCAAACATATGCTTCTGTAGTTTTATTATTGCTGACCAAGAACTTGAAACTCTTAACTTAGTTCTGTCAACTACCACCAGGGTTCGAATGGGTGGCAATGGCTTTTACAGAAGCAAAATGCTCCTATTAAAGGTACAGCAGTGCCCCTGCCACAGTGACGCCAGTATCTATCACAGTAAGGCCTTTTGTTATTCACCTGTCTAATGACAAAGTCAGGCAGGCTAAGTTGATAAAACTCAAATCGAAGCAGATACCGGTGCTTGCTGTGGTTTGTGTTTTGCCTTCTAAACTTGATATATTCTACTTTACTTGCTTTTACCCCACAGAGATGCATTATAAATCTGTGGTTTCCTAAGCTCGGCCCAGGGGCAACCAACTTTAGGAAAGTATATGGAAATTCTTATAATTTTTCTTTGCTTCTATTTTCCATCTTGATTTTAAGGCCCCATATCCGAACAACCCTGTAGGAGATGGTACAATGGATTTTCAAGAGCCAGGCACAATTTCAATTCCTGGTTCTAAGGCTTAAATAGCTTTCAGTTATCTGAAATGCCACTCAGAAAACAGCCTCAGCACCGTATCCATTTGGGCACCATAAAAGCAGTAATGCCTCTTCCCCGAGGACTCCAAACCACAGTAGATAAAGACGCACACTGAGCAGGGTCTTACAGGACTGAGAGCACTCACCCTCCCTGCAGAAGAAGCCTCCCCTCCAACTTCTTTTCTGTGTAGTCCTATTCCCAGTTGTTTTGACTCCAGCATACTGCACGTGTTACGGAGGAGTGCACCACAAAGGAGCGAGTAGGGACACCTGGAGCTCCACTGCGAGCCGGTCCTTGAGCACTGTGGGAGCTCAGCAGAGCAGCCAAGCTTTCCTGGCCTTCTCTGCAGTGAGCAGCTTGGTCAGTCACCTTACCACTGATGTGCGTGATGGGGTGAGAGCCAGAATGGCCAACTCTTAAAGAAAGCAGGGACGGCTACTCTAATCTAGACCAAATGCTTCCCTTTCATTTCACTGCTCAGAGAACACCCACTAATGATCTGCTTATAAAAACATACTCAAACTCTTCTTTTCTTCTCTAAAACCATGTTGATATTCACCACCCACTCAGCGGTCCAGACTTGGACTCAGCCTTGTCTCTTGGCTTTCACAGGTTCTCCACCCAGGATCTGATCAGTCGTACTGACTCTAACTTTGGCATCAGCAGCCAGAAAAACACAATGCAAAGAAATCCAGTGCAAGCTACATATATCATTTTAAAGTTTTCTAGTAGCCACATTTAAAAAAATAAGCGAACATAATTTTAATATCTTTTAATACAATATATCCGAAATAGTATCACTTCAACATATAATCGATACAAAAATTATTAATGAGGTGTTTTATATTTTGTTTTATGCCAAGTTTTCTAAATCTAGTGTGTAGTTTATACTGACATCCCAATTCTGGCTTGCCACACTTCAGGTGCTCGATGGCCACATGTGCCAGTGGCTACTACTGTAGTGGCTACTGCAGGTCTAGAGTCCTCAAACTGGCTCCCCGACTATCTCCTCTCTGCATCTAATCAGTTCCCACATTGGCACCTACCTTCCTTCTAGAATATCAAGCTCAACCAAAGAGTAAAGATGATAAATGGGTAGCTACCATTCGTTGAGCAAGCACCTCCCACAGGCCCTAATGCACAATTCGTCTAATTTGATGTAATTCTCACAATGGCCCTGTGAGGTAGGCACATGATCAACCCATTTTATAAATGAGAAAATTAAAGCTCAGAGTGATTAGATATTTTGTCCAAGATCACAAAGATGATGAATCACAGAGTCAGGACTTAACCCAGGTCCATCTGACTTTAAACTCTGGTTCTTTTCGCTCTTCCATTTCTTTAAGTAGATTATGGCATAATAATTGAACCATTAAGCAGCCATTAAAAATGATAATTATAAAGATCGAGTAGCAACATGAAAAATGTTTAAAAGATATTAAGGAAAAAACATAGATCTCATTTTGTAAAAAGCATGTAAGCAGCTGAGTGAGACCTAGGAGGGAATATGAAAGAAATAAAAGCAGCCGATTTGAAAATGTGAAGGAATTTTTGGTTTTTCCCACCTTTTGAAGTCACTTAAACTAACAAGCAAATAAACTAACAGACCCACTTTTGATAGCTCCTCCTCAACGGAGTATGATTAAATAAAATTCAAACTCCTTTGCATAACCTTCCAGGTTCTTTATAACTGGGCTGCAGTCAAACTTTCTCATGTCTTCCACCTACAAGCCCTAAAATCTGGGCAAGCTGCATTCTCATACCCTCTCTTCCTTCTCCCAGAGGCATCTTCTCCTTTTCCCTTCATTCCATCAGAGGAACTTTGATGCCCAGTGACTGTCCCTCATCCCCGTTTCCACAGCACATTGCAAACCTATTACAACAGTCTCACGGTGATTTATGAATTTGATCATGTGTCTGTAATGTGCATCTATGTCTTCCTCCTGACCCCAGTCTTGGTAACCCTAGCACCTGGAAAAGCCGTGGCACATCATAAGGATTCAGTCAACATTTGCAGAACTGAAGAGTTTGTTCAGATTAGAAATTTGGGGTTGAGAAGGAATGTTAATCTGACCCGTGGAAATCGAGGGACACATAGAGACATACTGTTATCAGTGATGGAATCAACGGGTTTTTCTAGGGGGAAAAGACTGTAACTATGCCCTTTATTTTTCAAAACCAAATGGCCCCTAGATCTGCATAGGCAGCCCTAAAGGGAAGGGCCAAGCTCCCTGACAGAAGTCAGCGTCCCTGAGGATGCTCCTATGGCTTGGGGTTTCATTCAAGGGCCTCTGTTTACTTTCTTATGTTTTCTCCCAAAACAAACACTCAACTAAACTTGAGACTTCAGGCTTTCTGCAGCCACTGGACTGCAGGCAATCTAATCTAAGATTATACCATGATTAAGTTTTATCTTTTCAACATCAGCATGGACCTGAGCTTGAGACTGGGGTGGAGGGAGGCAGGCAGAGAGGGATGGGAAAAGGAGAAACAAGGAGAGTTGTTGAGTGAGAAAGTTCAAGCTGGAAGAGAAAGAAGGGGGAGAGGAGGAGGGATGAGTGTAGAGATGCAGGAAAGGCAACTAAATATGCAGAGCTCCCATTATGTGCCAAGCCCAATGCTGGGGCTTCCAATTACACTATGACTTTTCATCTTCATAAGCCAGAGAGTATTACTGTCCCCACTTCAGAAATGGGGAAAAAGGTTATCAAAACATAAGGATTTTAGAGCTTCTCTTGAATTTTTTATTATAGACGTAGCTAAATGCCAGTGTTGGACTCAACAGGATTAGGTACTAAAAAACTAAGAGCCTTGGGTTTGGATATGAGCTTTGGGTAAATTACTTAATCTCTGAGCCTCAGTTTACTCTCTGTGAAAATGAGAATGATAACACCTGTTTTGCAGAGCTGCTTAAAAGACTTGATGAGATTATGTGTAAAAGCAGCCTGGCACATAGCAATCATGCAATAATTTGGGGAGACAGGTGTCATGGAACTTTTCTACTAAAAGCCATTCACCTGAGGTTTAATTCATACAGCGGCATTGCTACCTGATGGGTTTTTGGATTAATGTCCATTAAGACTTAATGCAACATGTTTTTGGATTAATGTCCATTAAGACTTTAAATGCAACATGTTTTTGGATTAATGTCCATTAAGTCTTAATGTCCATTAAGTCTTAATGGACATTAATCCAAAAACATGTTGCATTTAAAAAACTCCAGACACATATGATGCCATCTCTCTGCTCATTGTTCCTTAAAAGCTGTATCAAATCAAGCAATGGCCTGGTTTTGCTGCTCTACACGCATGCATCCGAAGTTCAAGAAATATTATGGGTTGGAAAAAAAATCAGTAACACTTACATTTTATATAGCGTTTGACAGAACCTCACAACAGTCCTGTGGGACAGGAGATCCATGGAGAATGCTATATAGTGTTCTCAAGTTTATGGCAAGACTTAGTTTTTGGCCTCTCAGTCTCCACCCGGCAATAGTCAATGTTTATATCACTCAAGCTAATAACCTCTTCCTGCCACTGCCACCCCCCCCCACCCTGTTTATGTTCTCTCCACACTCTTGATAACAGTAATAATCAGTTCTTCTGTAGTGTCTCTGCTTGTTCAGGGAGAAAGTGGAAAGATCCCTATCAGACAGTAGGTCATTTCAGACAAGATGTACGGACAAGTGTTTATAGAAAAGAAAACATACCCTCAATCCTCTCTAACTCCCACTCCCAGGCCCAGAAAGGAGCTCACCTCCAACTTCATCAGTGAAAGCACAAAGCCACCTGCTCCTTTCCACCTACCTGGCCAAGCCTATATCCACACAAGTACACAATGAAGTAACATGGTAACGTAGTGAGTGCCCAGAGAGGAAACAGGAGCATCCACTTTCATGCCTTCTGCTGCTCACACAGTTGACAAAAGATCCAGTGTAAAGGGAATTAATAAGAGCCCAGGTAGACAGCACAAATAAGGCATAGAAACAAACCAGTCTCAGGATCTGAACAGCACTTAAGGCAGATCTCAACAGCTTAAAATCCTATCTCTTAGGACAAAGGAAAACCGATCCCATTTGACAAGTGATCCACGTATGAACACAAACCTTACTAACAAAAGCAGGCTCAGGGGAAGAAAGCTGGGCCACTGGCTCCACCTAATAGTGCCCACTGAAAGCAATGGAGCCATGAGAAGAATCAGACATATTATCCCAAGGAGCAAGGATGCTCAGTCTGCAATGCACACAAAACCA
Source organism: Pteropus medius (assembly GCF_902729225.1). Lineage (NCBI taxonomy): Eukaryota > Metazoa > Chordata > Mammalia > Chiroptera > Pteropodidae > Pteropus > Pteropus medius. Next base: position 112,192 of record NW_024351543.1, on the reverse strand, counting down.
CAGAAAAGGCATTTTCTCCAAATCATCCAGAAAGGTAACAGGACTTGGCTCAGAAGTGAAGTAAAGCTATACAAGGGCATTCTGCTTAGTGTTCATGCTGGAAGAGCAAACAGAACAGCTGGCAACTCCAACGTCACTCCTGACGAGAGGTACCAGTCCCTGGGTAGGCTTGAGGCAGAATTCAGGTCAGACCAGTGAATCCAAACCGAGCACCCACCAGGTACCACATGCTGTACAGAGGGTGGAGGAGATGTAGAGAAAAGCTAAGCAGTTTCCCACCCTTAAAGAAATTGGAACCTAGTCAACATTCAGCTTTGACAACGTCTTTCTATTATACCAAAATTAAAGTGCAGCATGGCCTCAAGAAAAGATCGAAGATAAACTGTAGATTTTACCAAGTACAGGCAACGATCCAGACTACTAGCAAAGGCATCAGAGGAATGACACCTGAGCACACGCACACACTCACACGTGCACACTCAGGCCCTGCTTAGCACAGGTCAGTCCTCCAACATGGCCCCTTTCACAAGTCCTAAAAGAATTTCTCTTCTATCATCCATGACTGTTCCTAGCAAAGTCCTGGAAGATTCATCAAAGTACATCAGTTAAAGCAGGAAGAGGGCTTAGAACTAATAGGAGCCTGTGAGGACCTCTTAAATCTCAGCAAGGCCAATGTCACTTCTTATTATGTAGTGACTTATTTGTTTATAAGTCTCTCTCCTAAACACATAGTAGACACCCAATGAATGTTTGCTAAGCTATAAAGACCTACCTCCAAAATCTTTTCCAAGCCTAACTCTACTTGGCCCTTAGAGTTTGGATCTGATGAACCCCAGGGGTGCTCCACTGCAAAGCAGAGCCTGAGCAGGGGAAGGTGATATGCGAGTGTCTGCTATCTCTATTCCTATCTCTTTCTGGGATCTAGCTTGGGAGCCCTCTGTGGTTCCTATTCAGGGGAGAAGGCATGCAGGACACGGGTATTCCCTGCTGTAGCATCCACGCATGAGGTGGGTTGGGGTGGGCTTGCCAAGGAGGAGGTGGGGAAGGAGAAAGTGAAAAGAAGCAGGCGCTGACTGTTTAATAGGCAGGTCCCAGCACCTGCTCTGTGTCAGGCAGTGGGTTGGTTGCCCAGCTCCTGTCCTCCTATAGTCCTGCACTTCCCCCCCGGAAGCACCATCGCACTAATTTTTTATAGTTTGGGATCAGGAACGGTGATGCTCTTATTCACAAGGGCATCTTCAGCTCTAACACAGTTGAGGTAATTCAGCAAATACCTGTTGAGTCAACCAATAACGACCTGAGACACAAAGGTCATAGGTCAAGGACGAGAGGCAGGAGAAATGTAGTCATATATAGTCAAGGAGGAAGCTTTTTCTTGGTATAAGCTGGGCATTTAGGACACTTTGGGAGTTAAAAGACTTACTTTGAATTGCTCTGCTAAGTAACAGTTAACGCCAGTTCCGATTAAGCTGTCATCTGCAGTCATGTCCTATGTCCCTTCCTCATGACAATTAACCTATCAATGACATCAGGCCCACATCCACACCCTCCTCACAACTCCAAATGGGTCTCAGGTTCCGTGACCCAGAATGAATGAAAATCAGGCTGCTGCTTCTAGGCCTGTCTGGTTCTGAGGCTAATTCAAGCAAATGCGGGCAAAACTGCCAACAACTCCAACACACCAACACACCCACACCAACCCCCCAACACACACACAAACACACACCACAACAGGCTCACGCATGCTGGCAGGAAACCTGAAGCAGTCACATGAAAAGCTAAGCCTTGGGGTAAAATGGCTGAACTGCTGAAGATGGTAGATCAGAAGCTACCTCTCCTTGGCTGCCACCTGATTGCACTGTGACGTGGGGAATGTTTCTCCTAGATTTTCCTGCAAGCGAGAAACCCTCACCCTGGACTTTCAGAGGAACCATTTGACATAGAACAACAAAATCGATCTCATACAAGGATGCTGAAGGAAAAACGGATTACGCTAGTAAATCAAGAATGACTGATGCAAAGTAGGCTATTTAATAAATGATAGCAACTTATTAGAGTAACTCCCATTAGGGTCACTTTTAGGAATACACTGTATTTTCATTAATCTGAACATTGTTGCAGATTTATCCTTAGTGTTTCAACAGAAGAGGTTTGAGAATAGGTGATACCTCAGAGGCCACACATCCCAATCTGGGCTTTCTGGGAATCCTGCTCTGGGCATGTGCACTCGCTTCTCTAAAGCAGACAGACAGACAGACACACACACACACACACACACATACACATGCATGCGTACGTGTGCTCACAGCAACCAACTCCAGCTCCAGCTGTTAAGTGTGTTTTAGAATCATGACAGTTTACTTTCTTTCCCATCTGACCTCATACAAACACACTTTCTTCACCACCTCTCTGACCCCCCAATATACACATTCCATCCCCCACCCATCCCTAGTCTTTCTCAATTACAAAGCTCTTTTAAACCAACTAAAACTTAAAATAAATACCAACTTGGAAACTTGAAGCATGCTCCAGTTCGTCTGTCAGTCCTTGCCTGCTGCTGGGAGCCCCCAACTCCGTCAGCTCTCCCCAGCTTGTGAAGCACAGTGGCCTTGGTGCAAGGCTGGCACACGCAATGAAAACAAACACATGGAGTCTTGCCAGCTGGGTCAGGCACCGCTATTTATAGCAGGAGCAAAGTGTGGGGAATTGAAAAGGCATGAGGAAGGGTCAGGAGCGGAGAGGTGGGGGTAATTCTAGCCTGCTGCTCCCGGGGCTCCACCAGCTGCAGAGAATTCCCTGCTGAGGGTTTGCCACTCCAAGGTGCAATCCAACCAGGGCAGGGGGTATGACTAACACCAGCACTGTGCTGGAGGGAAACGAGAAGTCTTTGAAGGCAGAGAGCCTGCTATCTCACTCATTATTGTAGCCCCAGCATCCATCGCCTCATAGTGCTTGGCACATAGTAGGAGTGCAATAAGTATTTGTTGATTAAATGAACAGATGAGCTTTTTTCTTCCTGCCTAGCCCACAAGGCTGCAGATAGAGGAGGGGGAATAGGTGGAAGCGAGATTAGTGAGGAATGCCTAAAACAGTGTTTCTAAAAAGCGAATGGAAGGTAAAATGTGCCAACAAAAATAGTTTAGGGCAATGCTATGTTAAGAAAAGCTAATTAGGTTTTCTACTGCAGGCCTTTTCAGAGCCTTTAATATGCTATTATGCATCCTGACTCACTGAGAAGGGGATAGAGTATGCACTGAAGCCTAAACTCACTTAACCACAGGCTTGGACTTACTTGACCACAGGCCTGGACTTATTTGACCACATTACTCTTTTTTCTCAGAGTACCATTAGTGAGGGGAATTTCATCAAATACACTTTGGGAAATGTTGGCCTAAGAGGTTTCTGGAGAATATCCCAAAAGCAATTTGTAAAACAGCATGATCCCATTTTTGTAAATAAAAAAATTACATATGAATATGTGGTATATAGTTATTTGGCTTGTTCTAGGAAGAGATCAAGAGACACTTAAATGTTTACATCAGTTATCTCTGAAGATTAGAAGATTTGCACTTTTTACATTAAACACTTTAGAAATATTCGAAGTGGGTTTGTTATCATTTTTGTAATTAAAAAGGCAAATTAAAAAAAGCTATCCCCCAAATATTATTATGTCATCACCCACTGATATTTTATCTTCCCATAGGCATTGTGGCCTCATTTCCCTACAATTCCCTGGGCCATAAAGTGTTGCTCTTTGCCTCATTATCACATCTAAACAGTTTCCTGTGTCTGTCTCCAACATGCAACTCTTTTAGCTAGTAAAGAACAATTCCCCTAATTTCAAGATTCTCTTGCTTCCACATCATATAGTCAAGTGTTTTGGAAAAAATACAAACACGTTTAATATTCTGTTAACGATCTTTACAAATTTGAAATTACTTTGTTTAGGAAGTTGTATAAAATATCCTTCAAGTATTGAGTTTGCTGAAATTATCGTGCTGGGCGTATAACATTTAGGAACCTAGTCAATAATATTGTAATAACTATGGTGCCAGGTGGGTACTAGACTTACCGGGGGGATCACTTCATAACTTATACAAATGTCTAACCACTATGCTGTAAACTTGAAACTAATATAACATTGAATGTCGACTGTAATGGAAAAAAAAAATAAAAATAAAAAATAAAGGCTGCCTTTTTATCCTGCTAAATTATTCATTTCCTATTTTAACTGATTTGTAAATGTAATTAAAAGTCATTGAGATTTACTGAATGTAACACATCAGGTTTTGTCACAATATGAGATTAAGGCAAATATTAAAAATTGGAAGAAATAATCAATCTTAGCATAAAACAAAGAAAGTATCTGACCATCTGTGAGTTACTCTGTGAGACAATATATATATATGTATTATCTTGTCTAACCTCTGAAAAACTCTATGAAGTAGGAAGTATCGTTATCTCCATTTCACAGATGGAGAAATTGAGGCTTAGAGAAATTAAGCATCTTGTTAAAGTAAAAGATTCAAAACCAGAACTGTCTGTTTCCCCTGCCTGGTGGGATACACAATGAACTATTTCCAAAACAGGAACCTAGAAAGGCTGAAAAAACGAAAGTGAGTCTAAGTTGGAGTCATGCACTAGCTACCCTATTTTGGACTGGGTTGGCAAATCCCACAATGGACTCTGTGTCTGACTCCCGAAGATGTTTTGTCCCCCACCCCACCCAGAGTTAGGCCTGAGGTCCGAGAGCCAAAATCCCATCCAAAAGTTGGCAGCAGTGCTTTGAGTCTGGACCCAAGTTATACGCACCAGCATACAGCGAGAGACAATAGAATTCTTCCATTTCTTAATCTAGCCTCTCTCATTTTCCTTCTGTTCTTGCACAAGCATTAGATCAGGGGTTCCCAACTCTGGCTGCCTGGGAGAATCATCTGGGGACACTAAAACACACCCATGCCTGGGCAGCACTTCAGACAAATGATGTTAGAACCTCTGGAGGTGGAGCCCAGGCATCAGTATTTTTAAAACTCTCTCCTGGAAACTGCAATGGGCGTCCAGGGTTGGGAAGCACTGGGTATCTCTGCCCTGGATCTGCAGACGATTAGCAACGTCTGCCAGAAATGCCCTGACTGTACTGGATGTCGTGGTTGGAGCTGAGGGTTTTACATAAAAATGTTCCCTACGATATTATTCTAAAGAAATTCTTGTCATTTTTAAAGCTAAAAAGACTTTTTTCATTTTACAAATTTAATATCTCAATATATTTTAAGTAATAAAACATTTCTCAAAGTTTCTTTCAGATTTCCCCAGATATTTTCTGGACTTTTTAGATTCCTAGTTTTCTCCTTTTCGCATAGAAATGAAAACCCAAGAGGAGGCCACCACTGCAAAGAGCGCCCACTTTGCAGGCCAAGATTCTGTGGCAGCAAGAGAGATACTCAAACAGGTCCCTGGACCTGAAGTCGCCCCTGTGGACTTGGGGCCACCAAACACTTACTTCTGGGAGGTTAGCCAGAAGGTTCCAAGCATTTGCACATTTTCAGGCTCGTACATCAAAAGCTGAAATGCCATCAGTGATTTCCTTAACAAAGCCGGAACAGTCTCCAGGGACTCACAGATCACCAGGTGTTGGCCATCCAGAGGTCCCATATCCACTCAACACCAGACTGCATGAGAGGGCTCTGCTGTCACCGGAACCAGCTTTTGGACATCCCAAAGGGTTAAGAGCTCAGCATCTAGCTTCCAGCCTTCCCAAAGGAGTCAATTTTCAGTTTGGTCCCTACTGGAAAGGAGACAGCTCCCTACCCCCACCTTAGGGACTTGGGTCCCACCCAGCCCCTCCCCCCTCTGTGGCCCTCCCACTCCAGGAATGAAGCTGCTGCTGCCCAACATATACCCAGACTGGTTTCATCTCCTTCCAAATCCATTTTGTGTCTTAACTTCTGCCAAGAATAAAAATTAAAACACTCACACACACATCATGCGTGTATGGGAGGGGAGGACAGGGCTGGAAGTTTAAACTGAAAAAGACCAGGCAGGGAGTGGGAGGGGCAGGTGGCTGATGAAAGTCAGGGCCTGGAGACTTCCCGGGGGTCTGTCTTGGGCCTTGGCAAACCCTGCCTGAAGTCCCTGTTGGCTACACACAGGGTCAGATCTGAGGGGAAGTGTTGGCAGCATCTTCCCTCATGTTCCTTAGACATCCCATTTCATACCCTTTAACCCCCCAACCCCTGCCCAGAGGGGCACAGAGCAGCTGAGCTGCCAGCACTCCAAAGGCCGGAAGCGGACTCCATTCCCCACTCTTGGAGGAGCCCGTTCCTTGCCAACTCCAAAATGAATAAAACAGTACTTGGAATGACATGCAGGCCCTAGTGGTGCAGGCGGCTTACAGGCTGCTTGTGGCCACCCAAGAAAAATGGGTCTGGAGCTGGAGCCTCTATAGTCAGAATCCTGTCCCACCACACACAGGGCCTGCAGATGCCTGAATGTGGGGACCAGGCACAGAGCAGCTCTGATCCAGCTCTCTCCTGTTCTCTCTTGCTGTCGACTTCTTCGTTCTCAGCAAAACTGGGAGCCCCTGCGCTGTAGAATGATCACACCTAACGCTTCACCCACTCAAGATCCCCCAGGGTTCAAATAACGGCCTCTTACTCAACTCTGAATCCCACCATCTGTCCCCTTTTCTGCCCAAATGGTGAACTAAGTACTCACATTGCTTGCGCCTGTCCAGATGGAACCCACCCTGACTAGTGGAATCACTTGTCTTGAAGTCAATAAACACTTATTGAACATCCATTCAATATGAGGCTCTGAGAATCCAAAAGTAAAGTTTAGGCTTTCCCTAAGAGCTCAACATCTGGTAGGGCGTAATCCAGAAACATCTCAGAATACTGTGGAACAACTAGAAGCCAAACCTGAGTGCCCTAGGCCGGTTTTCTTTCCTTTCCACAAAATAGTTAGGAGGGGCTGGGAAGATTAAATTGCACACTCTTTTCGGAAAGGGTAACCTGGTGGCACCCATCCTTGTACCGTCTGGCACACAGAGCATAGTATTGAAAACAAAGGAAAGTTTTAAAAACCTTTTGTTTGTCTTGTTAATTGTTGAGTCTGGGCGATGGATACATTGGGTTCGTGATACTCTTCTTTCTGCTTCTATGTATTGAGTTTTTAAATAAAGAGATAATAATGAAACTTTTTAAAATAAGATAACTAGAATAAGATCTCCTCAAACCTTCCTAATCCTGCATCAATCCACCTCCCTCCCACCCCCCATCCAATGTCCTCTCAGTGAAGCCAAATAGCACTGTTGGGCAGATTTCAGCGCATGCCCAGGTTCTGGTGGGGGAGGGTGGTGTACTCCCTCTTTGACATTCAAAGCCTTGCCAGTGTTGGGCCAAAAAGGCAGGCGCATCCCCAAAAGGGTACTGCTGGCCTCAGCCAGAGGAGAAGCCTATCTCCCTGGCACTTTGGCTCAGGGACCTGGAGCCAGCTGGCTGCAAACCCCCAGGCCCCTTGCCCTCAGCCTTCTTTTCTGGGGCTTCTCAGTCTAGGATTGGCCTTCCCCAGGAACCTGAGTGTATCTCACCAACGACATGTCCCAACTCTGGCTGGCTTTTCCCTGACTACAGAACCAACCAAGTGCACGAGCCTTGAGGTCCAGGTGAAAGATCATCACTTTTCTCTGGGCCTCTGTTCCTCTACCGGTAAAATTCTCAAACATACCATAATTGACCAAAGTTTTTAAGTACCAAAATCCTCCAAGAATATGGGCCCTTGAGAAAGAATTATAAATCGGCAGCTTATCTCAAGCCAAAGTGATAATGACCATGATGGTGGTGACCATCTCACACCTTCTCTGGGCCAAGAACTCTTCTAATGAGAGAATGAAGGTAATGCAATTCAACGTGGAATGACCTCTTCGGATGTGGGAAATATTCAGAATCTAGGGTGTAAATGATTTAAGGGAGGCAGGCACAGCGCTCAATAGTTTGCTGAGTGATTGAAAGGCCATTCTTTAATGGTTATGAAGACGTCTCTGGGAGCATGTGGTAAATGCCTGAGGAGGCATGCACAGTGCTGCTCTCAGCAAGCCTTGTTGCTGGGTATTTGGATAACCAGAAACAGCTCAGTGTGAAACCTCAAGAGACAGAAGAGGCAGGCTGCAAAGGTACCATGAGTCTCAGCGGGTGGTGTTCTTCACACTAGGGAGACAGCCCAGAAAGCCCCAGGCCCTGGGAAAGGAAACACATCTCATCTGAGCTGAGATGAGAAACAAGGTATTGCTGCCTTTTCCCCAGTCAGACCACGGATGTACGGACATTGGCATTTTGGTTCATTTCCTTGTGTGGGGAATATTAGTTCTGCCTGCCGAGGATTCCATCTCAACTGGGCACGCTGGTCCTTTAAGCTCCTAGCTTGGAAAGCACAAAGAACTTAGTTATTAAGGCACCTCCCTGTTCCACTGTCATGAAGGCTAGCTTCCTCTAGAAGGGGAGTGGGGTGGCAGTGGTAAAACTGGGACATGCCCTGGTTTCTACCAGTTGTTCTGGAGACTACCCCGGGGACCTCCTTCCATCAATACTCTCTGAAGCTCCCACATGGAGGAAGGCCCACACTGTGCCTCCCTGTGCACCCTGCTCCAACAGGCGACCACACCAGTCACTGAAGGTTCTGGCATGGCCCCCAGTGTACAGAATGCCATTCCTTCTGCTAAAGGTGATTTTTTTTTTAAAGCATCACATTTATAAATTTATATTTTTATAAATATAAAGGTTATTTATAAATCAGCCTTTCTGAGATTTTACCCCCTACAAATCAAGACAAAAAAACCCTACATGATTTATCAGATCACACATTTATCTTTTGGTTCAGAAAATGTGGCCCCTGATCCTAGCGACACACTACCTGGCAGGTATCTACAGAAGCCACTCTTGGCTTCTTTCTCAGGATTCTCATTGTGCCTTCTGGGGACAGAAATTCTGGAGTTGGACCCAGGAAGCCAAGGAGCCAGGAAGCTCTACCCTGATTCCAAAATTAAGAAGAGCAAGGAGTGCTGGCCTGTAGAGTGTCACCTCCTGAAGAGTTTAAAGAGATTTAAACACTCCATTGCATTGGTGCTCACAGTCTTAGTGACAAACCAGGGACAGGTATTATTAGTCTCCACTCACATGGGGGACAACTAGGTAGAGCCACTGAATGGCAGCCCAGAGCTCTTAGTGAGGCACTGGTCAGACTGGATGGCAGACTAGACAAAGAAAGCAAATCAGTGGAGGAGGAGGCTTGGATTTGGGTCATCGGCATGGAATTTTCACTTCCCAAGGGGCTGGCTGATGAGTCTTCTTCCACTTTTGCCTGAACTCTGATACACCTGGCTGGTGTCCTTCAGCATGAGAAGGTACCAGCTGGCCTCAGCCCTGTGTTTATTCCAAACAGGAAGCAATGGAAACGGGATCCAAACTTCAGTCTCTGCTCCCTGGAGTGGGAACTCTCTCTACCTAGTACAACCCCTTTCCTTAGCCCCTGGAACTGTTCAGCCTGGTTCAACCAGATGACCCACAGGACCCCTCATTCACACGCACTTTCCTTTCCCTACCTGGGGTCCAGAGTTGGAGAGGGGCTGGAGGAGCCTCTCCTTCTGCTGCCGTTGTAAAATTCATCATCATCACCGATCCCCAGAAGGCCTCTGGCCTTACTGTCTATAATGACTGCTGAGGGCACTGAATACTGAGGTTCCTGTCTCTGAACTCCCAAGGAATCCCAGTTTGTGAGGCTGACTCTATAAAGAAGCACCTCTTGGTAGGGAAAATATTCTCAGTCTCTTTGCATCTGATGGGTCTTCCTCTCGAATGACCACAAAACTAGATCAGGGCTCAATCGCTCTCAGGGCTCAGCACAGACGCTGCTGGAACCTGGGCTGTGCTGAGAGCAGTGACTTCAGCGGCCGGGAGACCTGTGGCCCGCACCGGATGTGGTGTGAAGGAGGGCTGCTGCCCGGGGGCGGGAACGGGAGCTCGCTTCCCCATGCTAGTCCTTGGCTCCAAAGCAAGTAAAACAAACTACTGAGGAGGAAGGCAAACAGTTGGTGTGCTCCTCCTGTCTCTCTATTTGGGAATGGATGGGAAGGTCTGCACAGTTGACACTTCCAGATGCAGAACCAAAACACAGGCAGCTCCTGACAGTTCACCAGCCTGGGCTAAACTCCAGCAGCATCAGGGCCTGGCCTGTTCAGTGGATGACGGTCAAGGATGGGCCCTGCAGACTCTGGTCAGGTGGGTCTCAGCACATAGCTTTGGGTTCCTTCTTTACCAGCCCCTTGCTCCCCAGCTGGATGGGGTGTGTGTGTGTGTGTGTGTGTGTGTGTGTGTGTGTAGGGGAGGGAGGGGAGGAAAGCCATGTTTAAAAACTGAGGAAACTGCTGAGTGAAAAGCAGAAGCCACCCTGAAAGACTATACACTGTGGTGTGATTCAAAACCATATGACATTCTGAAAAAGACAAAAATTTATGAAGATAGTAAAAAAAAGAGCAGGTTTCACAGGATTTGGGTGAAAAAGAGGGAAGAAGCCGAAGAAGTGGAGCACAGGCATTGAAACTGCTATTCTTTATGATACCGTAATGGTAGACATGCACTTAAGCTCAAAACCTATAGAATGTATACGTAAAAGTAAAAGCCCTTAATGTAAATCCGCGTGGCTTAAGTTACTAACAATGTAAGTCAACATTGCCCAATGGGCCAGGTAACAAATTTACTACACCATCATTCTCCCTTCACCTACCTTATTTTTCCTCAGTGTTATCCTCCCAACGCGGTAAATCCATTTTGTTCATTTACTGCTCTGCTAACCTCAGGGACTTTGCTTTTGTCCCTTGTTTCATGCTCAATTTTTTTTACTAGTCTGTGTGGCTCTCCTGAATCTCAAAAGGGGTGTAATATAAGTTTCAAAGGAAACAAAATAATCACCTATAGAATTATGTAAGAAAAAAAATGCATTCTGGGTTTGTGTATGCAGGGGGTATGTGGAAGAAGTGCAGAGAAGGCTAATTCTGCTGGAGTGTCTGTTCTAGAAAAGCCGGGAAGCAGTGTGCTAGGCCACGGCAGACACAGGCCAGTTGCTCTCTCTTCCCCAAGGTAGCTGACTTCAGGCTTGCCTGGGGATGTGCCATCTGTTCCATCTGTAAGGAGCATGTAAGAGTGGATGCCTTTCTGGCCCTTCTGCATCACTCACCTAAGAAGAATTAATTAAACATCTGCTTTATGCCCGGCACTGTGCTAGGCCTGGCTAGGAGATGCAGGGAAGCCCAGGGCATCCTCTCATTCCGCCAAGACTGTATATAGTGTCAGTGTTCATCTGACCTTTCCTAAGTGTGCCCAGGTCGTCCACTGTACTGCTCTCTTCCTGTTAGCACAGTCACCTCCGTTGGATTTGAGCTCTGTTGAATCTGGTTTGGAACCACAAGCCAGGGACAGGAGGAGCATGAGATGAATTGAAGAATCGTTCAGTTCTCCACATTCGCGAGGGCTTGGTGGGGTCAGGCCCCATGCTAGGCACGCAGACGCTAGGCACACAGACCACAGAGGTGGTCTGTGTTGTTGGAGAGTTGACAAGCGTGGAAGTACAAGGAATAGCATGTTTGGATGTCTGCCCAGAGGGGATAGATCTGACTTCGAATTACTTCTCTGTCATTTCTGACTTTGTTCTAGATTTAGAAACTGTGGAAGAATAAAAATAGGAATAAAGATCCCAAGAGGTCTTGTGCTGACAACAAATGTGTCTGAGAAATTATACTACCAAGAGCCCCAGACCCAATATCTACAGCATCTCTGGGAGCTGGAGAATGGCCCAAACCTCTTCCCCCAGATTTTTTTTTAACTTAAAAAAATTAATAGCCTTTTTTAGAAAAGCAATTTTAGATTTACAAAAAAAAAAAAATTAAGTAAAAATTGTAGAGAGTGTCATATACCCCACACTCCCCATCAATTTCCCCTATTAGTAACATCTTCTGTTGGTGTAGTAAATTTGTTACAACTGATGAGCCAATGTTGACACATTGTTAGTAACCAAAGCCCATAGTTTACATTAAGACTTACTTTTTGCATTATACATTCTATGGGTTTTGACAAGTGCATAATCTACCATTACGGTATCATAAAGAATAATAGTTTCAATGCCCTGTGCTCCACTTCTTCAGCCTTCCCTCTTTCCCTCACCCAAATCCCTGGCAAACACTGCTCTTTTTACTGTCTTCATAGTTTTGTCTTTTCCAGAATGTCATATAGTTTGAATCACACCACAGTGTATAGTCTTTCCAGATTGGCTTCTTTCACTCAGCAGTTTCCTCCAGTTTTAAACATGGCTTTCTCCC